>NC_135326.1:10613046-10913046 GCF_048772815.1 Callospermophilus lateralis | reverse complement strand
TGCTCCAGCTTCATGGCTTCATCACTGTACTTTTTAGTGAACATTGATCTCACTGTGTTAATGTTGAACCACGAACCAATGAAAAGATCACCAACTCCATTTTAAATCAAACTAAAGCAAGCTTGTATTGTGTACACAAAAGCTGTCCACCAGAGGCTGTCTCTCACAAAGCTAGGCTACAGATCAGCACCCAGCTCTTCAGGTGAAAGGTTTTATTGCTCCAAAATTTACAATAGTGGAGGAGTGCCTTGGGAATTTACAGGTAATAGAATTCTGGCAAGCATAATAGGGAAGCAGATAGTAGGTTAATAATCTACATGGCTTAATATTTCAAGGTAGGGAGTAAATTAAGATTCCAACATCAGAATTTATGAGGTGCTCCTGGGGTTTTAGGGAGGGTTGTTACCTTGTCAAAAACAGCCAGGCATGGGTGAGTTCAACGCCCAGGCAGGAATTTCACACAAGTTTAAACAACACCTTGTCAGATCAAATAGAAATCTTAGTATTTTAAGCAAAACAGAAATGAACTTTTCTTAAGGTTTTCATGAGATGACTCCCAATCTTAAAAGGAATGAAATTTCATTTGGTTCATCATTAAACCACAGAGTTTTCTCATATATTTTAAAGAGTGGTTCACAATATGATTTTTTTACACAAATGTGTGTGGAATATTGGGAGCTTGTCAATTTCTCTCCAGTGTGGAGACTACACAGAACTTTTAGATCAATTTGTGGCATACAGTTTTCTTTTTTCAAATTTAAAAATCTATTCATGTATCTTTATTTTGCTTTTACAAAACAATTATTTAAGTCATGAAGATTTAACAAAATGTGAGCCTTCTTGAGTATTATTACAATAATCAATCATTGAATCAATGGCATTTTTTAAAAAAGAACAAATCTAGGTGCTATTGACAGATGAATGGATAAAGAAAATTGGCACACACACAAACACACACACAGGAATATTACTCAGTTCATAAAAAATAAAATGATAGCTTTTGCTAGTAAATAGATGCAAATGGAGAATATCATGCTGCACAAAAGATGCCATTCCCAAAAATCAAAGGCCAAATATTTTCTCTGATGTGCAGATGCAAATTCAGAAGAAGGCACAGAGGGTGGGCTGGGGAAGAATAGAGGTACTGTGTATTAGACAGAGGCGAGTTGGAGGAGGGGAGGGTCACAGGGGTAGGACTGAGAGTAGCATAAATCAGACACTATTACCCTCTGTACATATATGATGGCAGGATTGGTGTAACTCTACACCATGTGCAACCAGAAGAATGAGAAGTTATATTCCATCTATAGATGATGTGTCAAAATGCAAGTTCAAAGCAAGGCTCAGCAACTTGTAGAGACCCTAAGCAACTCAGAAAGACCTTGTCTCTAAATAAAATATAAAAAATACTCAGTGGCTAAGTGTCCACACATTCATAACCTGGGTAACAAGATATGTTTTCTCTTAGAAAACAAGAGGAGGAACACCTAATGACAACTGTGAATTAACCTCAAAATGATCCCACTGATGTTTTCTTGAGCCTGCACTGAACAAGGAGGCTTTCCTATGCTTGGGCCCCACTAATAATGATAGTCCCCTCCAGTCTGTTTCGAGTACATCTAACACTAAAACACCTGATTCTGGTTAGCTGAATCACTCTATAGTTATTGCCTCATGCTCCCTGCCTGGGATACATGTATCCATATTTAATCATATTATGTTATTTCAATGCTGAGGGTAATTCAAGTTTAAGACACAAAAAAAGGGAAAACTGCTGCCACATTTCATCTAGATTCCTCTAAAATGATAGTGTCCCCAATTATTGTTTAGGACATGTATCATTACATAAACATATGTTTTGTATAATATGTATAATATTCATGAACACATAAAAAGTTTTATATATATACAATATAGGAATGAAATTTTGTGGTGCAAAATGTAAAAAGCTTTTTAAAAATTGAAATATTTTTAAGTATCCTGAAACTCAAAACACACACACACACACACACACACACACAAAGACTAAAGTGTACCTAATTAGCGGACATTCTGCATGTCACCCCAACCTAGGCTGAGGTCACACCCAGTGTGTCACACATGCTGGGAAAGCACTCTACCATTCAGTCCCTTGTACTGATCTTGACATAGAACCTTGCTCACTTTTCCAGTCTGACCTTTGACTAATGATTCTCCTGCCTCAGCCTCTTGAGCAGCTAGAATTAGAGTGTGTGCCCCAGTGCCACTAAGATTCGGTGTGCCTTATCAGAAGTGTCATTGTCATTGGGAAAATGTTTGAAATAAGAAAATCTAAAACAATTTCAATTTAAATGCATCAGGAAGTTTTTTAAAGTCTTTTACAAACATGTTCATAGCTTTTACAATTCATTGAATTGATGATTTCTTATCCCAAAATATCCATTATATATAATAAGATTTAAGAAAAAAGACTGAGCAGTGATGCTCTTACCACTTCACTGGAAACATATTGCTTCATCCTAACTCTCCCTAGTCTTGAGCACTGATAATTCAGTGAGAAATAAACATTCATCAAGCTGAGGACTGAATGTGAGTCCACGTGAAGTGAGGCCTCCAAGAAGTGAAAAGGAAGGAGTGCCCTCAGTTCATGTCTATCTACAATCTGATGTGGACTCAGTCCTTTGTCAACAAAAGTAAAAATAACAATGCTTACCTTGAAACAGGTAGCAAGGCTGAGAGAGGATGCAACTCAGTGGTAATGCACCCAATCCCCAGTACTGCAACAAATAAACAGATGCATTAAAAAGGCAGTTGTTGTGGCTCACATCTATAATGCTAGAGACTCAGGTGCCTTAGTCAGGAAGATCTTTGGTTTGAGGTCAGCCTCAGAAATTTAGTGAAACCCTGTCTCAAAAAAGAAAAAGCACCAGGTGCAGTGGAATGTATCTGTAATTCCACTGGCTCAAGAGGCTTAGACAGGAGGATTATGGGTTCAAATACAGTCTCAGGAATTTAGCGATGGCCTAAGCAACAAGCAAGACTCTGTCTCTAAATGAAATATAACGGTGCATCTGGGGATGTGGCCTAGTGATTAAGAACCCCTTGTCTGGGCTGCAGATGTGTCTCAAGCAGCAGAATGCACACTTGGCATGCGTGGGGTGCTGAGTTCTATCCTCAGCACCACATAAAAAAATTTAAAAATAAAGATGTTTTGTCCACTGAAAACTAAAAAATAAATATTAAAAATTCTCTCTATATATATATTTCTTTTTTAAAAAGAACTCCTTGTAATAAAAAGAGAGTGATAGAGAGAAAATAGAAAGACAAATCAGAACGCAGGTTATATCCACACAATTCCAACAAGTTTCTCATGGACTCCACACTCATTACCAAGTTCCTAGGGACTATGTGATATTGGTACTTCTGTGAAAATTTGAAAAAAAAATTTTTTTCTTATGATCTAGAGACATAAAAAAGTGACTTGAAAATTTCTACCAGGTCTTGTAGAATGGGTTTGGAAACAGTAGTCACAACTTAAAGAATTCCAAACTGTCATTACTTTAACTTAATCACTTCAACTGAGTTTCCTGCAAATGTGACTGCCATTGGGGTAAAGGTTCAGAGACCCCATTGCTCCGGTTTTAGATGAGTGTGAGGTCAGCTTGGGCAACAGAGTCCACCACTTTCTCAAGGAAAAAACGGGGGGAAACTTGCTGAGGGTGTAGCTCAGTGGTAAAGCAGTCTTGGGATCAAACCCCTGTGGAGACCAGTGACAGAGATTGGGAGACAAGTGTCTGAGATTGGGGTCTCTGATGACTTCATGGCAGTCCCATGCTCAGTGACTGGGAAGGTTTCTATGCAAAAGTATAGGATGCCTGGTTGCTATGGCAATGCTCTCCATGGGGGTAACTCTGTTGTGACAGCCTTCTTGGCTTTGACCTTATTCTCAGGCACACAGCTCCTGGGAATAAAGGAACTTCCTGGCTAAGATAACCCCAGTGTTTCACCAGTTCTTCTGCTCCTGGATCTACCCAGAAATTAGTAACTTTAAAGGATGGACTTTCTTGAGAGCTGAACAGTGCTCATAACATTGTGCATTGCAACTGTAGAATGTAACTGAGGAAATAGCTGCATACTGTTGATAACTGTGTAACTTTCATGAATACAAAGAATAATGCTTGCATAGTCTTTAATCTGATTAATTATATATATATATATATATATATATATATATATATATATATATATATATAATAAAGATTGCTGGTGTAATTCTTTAAACCTGCTGCTCCATCAGAGAGCAGCGCTCCACCCGATCCCAGCTGTTCTATCTTCAAGTTCTGCATGTGTTACTCTTTATTTCTTCCAATCTCCCATCAGCCTTGCCAGAACCTGCAACTTTGACCACACTGGTGGCAGCAATACCCAGTAACAAAAATAAATAAATAAAGTAAACATCATCAATCTCCAATTAAATTACCTCATATGTTTTTTGATACGTTAAAACAAAATGTATGGAAACTAACATTTCCAATAAAATGTGATGTGCTTCTCAGAATATTTAATAGTCCAAAATTTTCCAATTTGTTAAATATGGAAAAATCAGAATTATATCTAGGCATCCTGAAATCTTTAAACACAGTCACTGATAATCACAGAGAATCAATGAAATTCCAATTACAGAAAAACAGATATTCTCTATCTCAACTTTTGCCTTGGGAAGATTGCTGCTAATTTGATGTGGCTCTACCTCTAAGTATCCATGCTCAATACCAAATATAATGAAAATTACTAATCCTATCTAATTAACAACTGGTATATATTTTGGCCTCAGATTTGGCGAATATCTTCTGTTTTCTCTATTTCAATGGAATTCTAATGCAAATTTTCCTTCTCACTAACAGCACCAAATAAATTTTCAGACTACTCATCAGCTTTTCACAAATGACCTGAGCAGAGACTTACAGCATCATGTTTTTGCAAGAGCACATCCTAAATTGCTGACTTCCACCTTCAAGTTTTTTTGACACACTCCTTAAATACAAGAATATCTGACACCTCTGACTGCACTGGACCATGTGGCAACGTGTTCTTCACTTATCAATTTCACATGAGCTCCCCAATGACATCATGTATAAATCAGAGACCTCCATATGGAATTCCTCCACCAAAAGGCTCTGAAAAGACAGGAACTTTTAGCACCTTCAGAAACTCCTGCACAACAGAAGCTTCCACAAACTCTTTATGATAAGGACAGTATGGCCACTTGTGATGACTACCAATTAGTGAGTGTTCCCAGAGCAGGAAGCTGCCCGTTATGGACCTTGATATATTATTATTTTTTAAAACCATACACTTGCTTTTTATTGAATTGGTAAATTTTACAGAGTTCCTGAATAAGTAAACCATGCCTGAGAATCCGAAGAAGAAAACAGTAAAATGGACAAGCCCATCAACCCATCATACAGTTTATTAAAACTTGGTTCCTATTGTATTTTTCTTGGAGGTACTGGGAGTTGAACTCAGGGGACTCAATGACTGAGACACCTCCCAGCCTTCTTTTATATTTATTATTTGAGTTAGTTTTTTAGAGACAGGGTCTCACTGAGTTCTTTACTCTTTGTAATCCTGGTAAGTCACCTTACAAATCACAACACTTCAGCTAAGGTTGTGGTTCAGTAGTTGACAACATTGGGCTAGGGATGTAGCTCAAATTGCAGCGTGCTCGCCTGGCATGCGTGGGGCACTGGGCTTGATCCTCAGCACAACATAAAAATAAACTAAAGATGTTGTGCCCACCGAAAACTAAAAAACAAATAATAAAAATTCTCTCTCTCTTTAAAAAAAATGAAAAGAAATCATAATCCTCCCGCCTAAGAATCTTGAGCAACTGGGATTTCAGGTTTATACTACAGCACCAGGGAATTCACAAGAGTTTTGAGAATTTCACAGTCTTTCATAAAATTTTAACAAGACTGGAATTTAAGTCTGCTGCAAGTCTTTAAAACTTCCAGTAAACTGTACCATTAAATAAACCTTACCATATTCATCTCAGGTTGTTTCACATAAGCATCACACTACAAAAGTTTGTGACAAAATGCATATATGAATGGAAAATATGTGATTCAAGGTCCAAGAGGTTACTGTTATCATGTTTGGCCCCCAAATCATGTCTTCAATATGACACAGAATATTTTAATTGTCATTTAATCATTATATATTCTCACTACTTGCTCACCTAAAAACCCAAATCCATAAGAAGGTGGCATTCCACATGCCAGCCCACAATGCCAACACTATTGACCAAAAGCGGTAGGCAGATCCTATCAGATTATTCTGTAGCCCTCCTAGGAGTCTGATTCCTGCACTGATGTACTCACCAAGACTGAATTTCTACAAATAATGCCAGCACCCTAGGACAGTTGCATTCACTCCAGTTCCTCACACTGCCCAGGAGCAAGCCTGCAACTACTGCCTTTGGAAAATGAATTTATTACAAAGAAGTCCAGACTGCATCAAGTACTCATACACCAGTATGCAATAATTCTACTAAATCAAAGATGTAAAACTAGGAAATTGCCACACTGTCTCATTAGGTGGAAAGAAAGTTTCCAGTTATCCGGGATGGCTTAAGCTGTATTTATGAAAAACAGAAGTGCCACAGCACACTCTTTTGGCCTTCCTTTCCAAATGAACACTGAAACACAGCAGAAGGCCAGCAAAAGAGATAGCAGTGACAATCACCCCATCTTTGGCATGTTGGCTACACAAGTATATAAGAAACTCTTAGCACTGCTCATACAAAATCCATGATTCCTGAATAGGTTGTGGGTGAGGTTTTGCTCAGGATGGTTTGAATCTTTAGGACAGGTCACTGAATTCTTTAGCCTAGGCAGAAATAGCCCTCTCCACATCATGTGCTGCACAACATCACCTGGTTAGAAGCTGGAAGCTGTAGGTTCTTTAGTGATGTAGGGCACATGAGGCTAGACACCCAAGGAATGTTCCAGCAGCAGACTATTAGATGTAGGGTTCTAAGGGGTATCACCTAAAACTTTAGATCACTGCTTGGAATTTCATTGATCTTCATTTACACCCAGTGTGACAGGGATGGAGGTTTATATTTTTTGCAGGGGTATACATAAAGGTGTTTTTTTGTTTTGTTTTCTTTTGTTTAGTTCACAGAAAGTGCTTTGTGTACAAATTGTAAGATTGGTCAGAGGTCTTCTAAGCTTTAACACAAAAACAGAAGTCTGTGTTATAACCCACATTGAGATCTTTGCAAAATCTTTTCCTGACATTCTGTTGAAAGAAGATTATGGTGAAGGTCTCTTGAGAAGCTAATTTAAGATTCTTTGGTGGAGAAGGGAGTGCCATTATATTAGGACAGCAGACTGGGATGCTCCTTACCAAGCCTTTGGTCATGTAGTGTGTATAAAAAAACCCATCACACAATTTTCCCAGGGCTACTGAGGAACTCTAACACAGAGAGAAAAAAAAGCCAGGGTTTTCTGGAATTTTCCACCTAGATATTATTCATGAGGAGAAAAGCTAACTTGGATGTAGTTTTTTAAAAAAATTCACCGGTACCAAAGACCTTTAAGAAGGAAGAGACCATCTGCAATTGTGGAGGAAACACCTGCAGAGCTGCATCTGCTGATTTGGTCATCAGTGGGTCCACACACACAGCAGCAGCCAACTCACTACCTGAGCTATGGGAGTGCTCAGTGCTAGAATGCCAACCTAGAATGCACAAGGCAGGATTGTATCCCCAGAACTGGGAAAAGAAGAGAAAGCAACTCAAATATAGGGCAAAATATATTTTGAGAAAGTGCCTCTACAAATAATATACACAAAGGACATTATTTTTCAATGCTCTTTAATGAGTCTACATACAATGCAACACATGAGACTTAGAACAACCACAAGTGACAAGAGTGGGGTCCCAGAGTCATCAAGAGATTAATAAGCAATCAAGGACAAGAAAGAGGCCAGCTGCAGGATACACAGACACATCCCTATGGTCCCAGCAGCCAGCCTCACCCCATCTCAAAAAATAACAATTAAAAAGACTGGAGAAACTCAGTGGTAGAGCACTCCTGGATGAAATGTGACAAAGAAAGGGAGGAAAGAAATTCAGAAGAGACATTTCACCAATCTTTACCAAAGGTTGGAGTGGAGAGTCCGAAACTAACATACAGAATATGTAATGAAACATTAGACACAAAAGTCTTAAAATACAGGGAAATGGAATCTAACAATAAACGAGATTTAACCCAGAAAAACATGTTGCTTTCAAATCTTCATGCGGATGCAATGCTCCTCTCCAATTTTGTTACCTCTGAATAGATAACAAAAAGAAACGAAGGCACACAATTTTTCACACACCTACAGTGGTTTTCTCAAAATAAATAAATGAAATGAAATTAAATAAAAATTTCCTCAAGTCTGAACAAGTTCAAATGGATCTGAAACAAGCAAAGATCCTACCACATTTCTACATACAGGGCTTTTCTCCAGTGTGGTTTCTTACATGCTGTTCTAAGGAACCTGGAAAGTTGAAAGTCTTACTACAATTTTGAAAGAGAGAAAAAGAATCTTTCCAGATGTGCATTCTTTATGTCTTTGAAGAAATCTCTGAAAGGTGAATACTAACTCACATGGCTTATCCTCAGCATTTTCTACAGTATGATTCCTTTCATACAACTGAACAAAACTAGAACAGCTCAACAACTTATATTTCTTTTTTCCATAGGATTTATTCTTTTTATTCCAAAAGAATCTTCTGAGTCCTCAGTAAAAGACTGAGAAAACTAGATTTCCCACATTTCTCACACTCACAGGGCTTCTCTCTGTGTTTTCATATATGAAAAGAAGAACAGGGCTGGAGGGGTAGCTGACAGGATGTAGCTTTTCTCTAGTAGGTATTCTGGTATGTATTCCAGGGCTTTTCTCTGGTATGTATTCTTCCATGTTTTTGAAGCTGATGGGATGTAGCAAAGGTGTTGCCACACTGCTTACATTCAGAGGGTTTGTTTTTCAATTGAATGAAATGGCTTGGAAGGCAATAGGGAAAATGGAATGATTTGTGATAATTTTATACATTTAAAGAGTTACTCAGTTGGAAGTGGTGGTGTATGCCTTTAATTCCTGAGACTTGAAAGGATGATTCTGAAGGATCAATGTTGGAGGCTAGCCTCAGAACCTTAGGAAGACCCTAAGAAATGCAGCAAGTCCCTGTCTCAAAATAAAAAGTAACTGGAATGTAGCTAAGTGATAGAGCACAACCAGACTAAATCCCCAGTGTATCTCTCTCTCTCTCTCTCTCACTCACACACAGACAAACACACACACACACACACACACCACACATATTTTCACCAGTGTGAGTCCTTCCTTGTCTTTGAGGATGACATAAAATATTGATTTACCACGTTTTACATTCAAAGGATTTTTCTCCAGTATTTTCCTACATGTATATGACTGAAACAATAATAACAGAAAAGTTTACCAATTGTTTTCATGCATACAATTTCTAAGCAGTATCTGTTCTTTAATGTGTGTGAAGCAGATAGGATGTGGCAAAAGCTTTTCCACATTGTTGTTATTCATAGTGCTTTTCTCTGGTATGTATTCTTCCATGTCTGTGAAGCGTAGAGGATGTAGCAAAGGCTTTGCCACACTGCTTACATTCATAGGGCTTCTCTCCAGTGTGCATTCTTCCATGAATCTGAAGATAACTCAACATAGCAAAGGCTTTGCCACACTGCTTACAATCATAGGGCTTCAATCCACTATGAGTTTTTTCATGTGAGTGAAGGTTAGAGGACTGAGTGAAGGCTTTCCCACACTGCTTACATTTATAGGGCTTCTCTCCAGTATGAGTTCGTTCATGTTTCTGAAGGCCAGAGGCAGTAGTGAAGACTTTTCCACATTGTTGACACTCAGAGCATTTCTCTCTAGTATGTGTTCTTCCATGGATCTGAAGGTAACTAGATGTAGAAAAGGCTTTTCCACAGTGCTCACATTTATACGGCTTCTCCCCAGTATGAGTTTTTTCATGTGACTGGAGGTAACTGAATGTAGCAAAGGCTTTGCCACACTGCTTACATTCATAGGGCTTCTCTCCAGTATGTGTTCTTCCATGTCTGTGAAGCTTAGTGGATGTAGCAAATGCTTTGCCACATTGCTTACATGCATAGGGCTTCTCTCCAGTATGAGTTTTTTCATGTGAGTGAAGGTTAGAGGACCGAGTGAAGGCTTTCCCACACTGCTTACATTCATATGGCTTCTCTCCAGTATGAGTTCGTTCATGTTTCTGAAGGCCAGAGGCAGTAGTAAAGGCTTTTCCACATTGTTGACATTCATAGAGGTTTTCTCTGGTATGTATTCTTCCATGTATATGAAGCTGATGAGATGTAGCAAAGGCTTTGCCACACTGCTTACATTCATAGGGCTTCTCTCCAGTATGAGTTCGTTCATGTTTCTGAAGGCCAGAGGACTGAGTGAAGGCTTTTCCACACTGCTTACATCCATAGGGCTTCTCTCCAGTATGCATTCTCTGATGTAATCTAAGTAAACTGGGATAAGAAAAGTCTTTCCCACATACCTTACATTTGAAACATTCATTCCCCATGTGTGTGATCCTGTGCCTTTGAAGACTTGTGTATGAAATACAGGTCTGACCACCTCGTTTACATTCATACACTTTCTCTCCAGCATGAGTTCTTTCATGTCTTCTTAATAAAGAGGAGAAACAAAAGGCTTTCCCACATACCTCACATTGAAAACGTTTACGTTCACTGTGTGTTCTCATGTGTCTTGGAACACCTGTGGGAGGAGACGAGGCCTCACCACATTGCTGATGTTCATAGGGTTGACACCCAGTATGAGTATCTCCGTGCCTTTGAATGTCACTGGAATGATGGATGACTTTCCCGTGTACTGTAGATTCATAAAGTCCATCTCCAGTTTGTATTAACATTTGTGTGTGAATATTTTGGGGAGAAACCAGAGATTTCTTATATTGTTTCAATCCACATGGCTTCTCTTCACATTCCTCAGGCTTGTAGTATTTGTGTCCAGAGTGAGATGTGATCTGCCTATGAAGGAATGAAGGTCATATGAAGTCTTTTGCACACATAATGAAGTCACACGGATTTACACTATTAAAATATTTCTTTGTTCAATTAAGAATTGGAATCAATTTGAAGGTTTTCCCACACTATTTTGTGCCTTTGAGTTTTCCATATGTTTTCTTTAAGGAAGAAGAAGTTACCAGCACATAATCAATGCTTGATTCATTCACAATTTTCTATGTATTTATAGATCTTTACATTACTACCAACATCAGGTAAAGGCTAGGTTTTCTGACTTGTTCAACTTGCCTAAAAATAAGGAGATTGAAAGCAAACAATCCTTTTCAACACACCGTCTCTATGGCTATTTTCCAAATAGTGGTATTCACATATGCAATTTCATAGTACTTTTTGAATGTCAAATACTTTGAAAAGACTGAATATCTGTTACAGCTAAGTATGTATTTCTGGTAAAAAACACTATTAGAATAAATACTTCTCAAATTATGCATACTTCTCTGGTTGGTTTGATTTAAAAATTATATGACAGTTCTCAGACCCCCTCGAGGACTCCTCGTGTGATACAGTTACCTTACATTGCTCCCAGAGTTTTCAATATGGTCTTCAGTGATCTTGTCTTCCCATTTCTTACCTAAAATGAGAACAGAACAATCTTTATGAGTATTTAGGAGCTAGAAATGCTTTGCCAAATCCTAGGTGCCATTTATGCTGCAATAATTCACCAATTGATTCCCTTTTCAGCTTCTGCATAAATGACCAAAATAAACATGAGTTCTCTATTTGATTAATTTTAGAAACATCATTATTACCTATAGAAGCCAGGTTTCTGAGGACTTCCAGCATCACATCTCTGTAAAGTTTCTTCTGGGAAGGATCCAGCAAAGCCCACTCCGCCTTGGTGAAGTTCACAGCCACATCCTCAAAGGTCACTGAGATCTAAAATATCCCACCAAATGTATAGTGGAGGCCAGGAGAGATTGACAGCATGAGAAATCTATACTCAACATGCATGATGTTCACATGATTCCCTGGCCTCTCGATTAATTACACAATTTGGTCCATCAAATCTTTACTGTACTCAACCACTTCCAGCCATTCCAGCACTAGAAATTGGCTACTCAGAAGGCAAACATCATAGTGATTTATACCTTTCTTTGGTGAGTTCACAGGAAGTACGACAGGCTCACAGATTACTCCTTACTTCTTTATTGGTTGCACCTCTATTACATGTCCTAGAATCGTCCTGTGTGGTACAGAGCTAATATAAGCACTTTTGATAGTACTTATGTTTAGAAAACAAAGGTGATGAGTAGGAAATTGCAGGAATCATGAAACTAAGAGATTCTGCCAATTACAGTGGCTCCTACAAAGTTAATGTAGAAAACATGGTATTTACTGATGTTGTGTTTCCTCTGAAAGTCTATAGTTCCATACTTAAAGAAATGCCTAGAACCAGCCCACACACACACCCTCTGGGCATGGGGTCACTAAAAAGATACCTTCACAGACAACATTTAGACAAACTTTCACACAGGTTGTCACAATGCATTAGCTGGAGATTGAGCTCATCCTGTGTGATTACACTGAGAAGAACTAGAAGTTTTCAGGTACTTTACTCCAGAACAAATTTAGTTAACTAGCTTACTATTAAATGGCCAAAACAAACATGAGTTTCTATTTGATTAATTTATTTATTAATAAACAAAACAATTTTATAATTTCCTGTGGTTACTGTCAAACCAGAATGGGGGAAGTGAAAGATGGCACATGTCTTAGAAATATCTCAATGACCCAAAAATGTCACCTTGTCCAAACAACAGCCTTACAAAATTTTATAACTCTCAAAACAATCTTCTTAATAAACAGAAGGCACTATATTTCTAAGTCTCATAGCAACAAGGCATGTTCAATGATTGTCAAACTCTTCTTAACAGCAGCCGGTTCACTACCATAATGTAGTCATGAGACACATACCAATGTTCTGCTCAAGGACATGTTGATCAATGTTGGGCTTCATGTGCAATGGTTGTCTGTTGTGAAAGAGATTCATCGTGCCTGAAGCAATGGTGGTGCAAACAAACCTAAGGGAGAAGATCTTCCAGAGTGTGGTAAAGCAACAAGTTTGTAGCCCAGATTCCTGAACTATAACACACAGTCTGGGTGTGAAACAGGCCACCACTCACATCTGTAAGCATGCTATGATGTCTGCACAGTGATGGAACAGGCAAAAAGAAAATGTCCCTGCCACTGACACAGAACCACACTCAAGGACTGAAAACATACAGAACCACCCAAAACAATGAAGAATACACAATTACACTCAGAGACATCAGCCCAACTCTGTCAGGACAATGATGCAGGCAGGAGGGCTTCATGGACCTTCAAACCTTGGGGAGCACACTGAGGACTCTGGGTCACAGAAACACTGCACAGGACATAAACCACACCCCTACAAGTGCACCACCAGTGAAATCCCATGTATGCTCAAAGATCATGAGAGCAAAAGCAGAAATCAGATCAGGAGCAGCTGAAAAGCCTCCAGGGAAGGGGACATGAAATAAGACTCTAAACAGACACAGGACAAAGTGGTGACTCAAGAGAAAAATGTGACCATTTTGAAGGAGAAAAATGTAAAAGTCCATCACAGGAAATTCATAGAAAATACTAGAGGTGGTGCTGTATTGGTATCTAAGTCATCCAACACACATTTCAGAAAAGGAGCTAAAAGCAATTATTGAAACTGCCACTTCAAAACAACAGTGAAAGAAGAGCAAGGAAAACCTAAATTAACCACAGGAAGGTAACAGTGAAGGGGTTGATGAAACCACAATCAGGAAATCCACAGTCCGCAAAATCAAATTCTTCATGAACATAAGCATCACTGATAAACTGACATAAGGCTAAGAATACAGAGGACAGGGACTGGAGGTGTGGCTTAGTGGAAGAGGGCTTGCCTAGTGCTTGGGAAAAACTGGGTTCAATGTTCACTGACACATAAAAAGAAAGAAAGAAAAGTGTAAATTATACAATAACATTAAAGAAAAAAGCATAGAGGACTGAAAACCTACTAACAGATTTAAAATTGTCATCGACAACAATGCATTGGGACTTCAAGATTATCATAAACATGCTTGACACAAATTAGACAACTTGCAAAAACTGGACCATTTTGTTGAGAGAGACTTTTTTTTTTATTTTTACACACAAGGGGAAATACACAAAATAGATGAGCTTATGGCTGCTGAAAAAAATAGACTCAATAACTAATTACTACTAAAAAAGGCAAGGCAAGGCTCTAACATCACAAACAGGATTCCATGAGACACATAAAAACTGCCACCAATTTTCTACATTTTTTCCAGAACATAGAAGCTCAGTTAAAAACCTTCTAATTCTTTCTGAGGCATAAGTTATCATATTGTCCAAATTAAATGGATAAAGAAATGTATTAAATAGAAAACTATGAATGATGCTCATAATCACAAATGCAAAATTCAATCATTAATGCAAAAAACTGTACGATTACGTCATCACACTCCAGGTGTCTATAAAAATGATGTGAAAATCATGGGCACAGGAACCCTCACTGCAGTGACTACAGCATCCATATACAGAACTGCCCAAAGCTGGATGCAAGGAAGATGCATCTTTCAATACTGAATGGAGAAGCTGCAGTTTGGCCACCTCAAAGAACATCACCCAGAAAATGAGCTCTTCAGCCTGAAAAGATACAGCACCCTTAAAGCAGACTGGTAAGTGAGAGAAGCCAGTTTGAAATGGCCAAGTGCAGTAAGATTCCAAGTCAAGAACATTCTGGAATGAACAACATTATAGATGCACTAGCAGAACTGATGGGTGCCAGGGACTCAGGGAGCACAGAGAGAGGAAGGAATGAGAGGAGTGATGAACAGGTGGAACACAGAATTCCCAGAGCCATGAAACTCTTCTGTACATTTTCTTGTATACTACGTGACACACACAATCACATCACAGAGAGGAGGAACCTAAGGTAAATGATGAACTTTGGCTTATGATAATGTTTTGCTTCATCCATTCTCTTTATCAAAAGTTCAACCCTGGTTTAGTAACTAACAAACATCCTACACCAATGCAATATGTTGAAAACAGTGGAGACTATTGGCTGGACATAAGGGGTATTCGATATTATGAGTAATGGCACATTTCTTGAGTAATGGCACATTTCATTGTCACCTTGATTGGATTAAGACACAGTGATTAATAAGCTTTGGGGTGTGTCCATGAGGGTGTGTCTACAAATGATTGGCATGTGGAACAGAGAATCAAACTGGAGAACCTCTTTAAGCTAGGCAGCACCATCCAATAGGATGGTGTCTTGGGAGGCACAAAAGTTGGAAGAAGAAGAAAGTAGCAGCAGAGCAAGCTTTTTTCTACTCAATGGGTTCTTGATCGCTGCTGCAGTGTTCTGAGGATATCAGACTCTGCCTTCTTCACTCTCCCAACGTGGACTCTGCCAGTGATTCTCCAGGAAGTTTCCAGAACCTTTGGTCTGGACTAGGGCAGCACCATTGATCCCTCTTGTTCTGAGGCTTCAGCCTGTTGGACTCTGTAGCTACTACTTCTCATGCTCTCCAGCTGCAGATGGCCACTGTGGACATCCAGCTTCTGGTCAAGTAGGCCAATCTAAAACTTCCCCTTTTATAATCATACTTCCTCTTGATTCTGTTCCTCTAGAGAACGCTGACTAATAAATTACGTAAGCCTAAAACTGCTCATAAAATAAAGTTTATATAATAAAGAAGTGAATAAACTATCAAGCCATGAAGTTTTACAAATATATACATAAGAAACAATATTGTATGCTAAATAACTTTTTCATAATAATGCAAAAATAAAGCAAAGAGGAAGAGTCATAATTACAAATTTCAAAAGTATTGACAAAAGCAAAGAAACTGATTTTGAATACTATTTTCATCTGGAAAGAAATTGGATGCTAAGCCTTCAAAAGTCATTCAACTGCTGGTGTGGTGTTGTGTTCCTATAATTCCAGCCACTAGGGAGGTCAAGGCAGGGAAATGGCAAGTTGGAGGCCAGTCTCAGCAACTTAGCAAAACACTCAGAAATTTAGTGAGACTGGTCTTCGTCAAAAATAAAAAAGTGTACTACAATTGTATCTGAGTGTCAGAGCACTTGCTAACATGTTTGCGGAACTGGATATGATCCTCAGCACCACAGAAAAATAAACAAACAAAATAAATGTATTCTGTCCATCTACAAGTATACAAAAAAATAAAAAAATATATATATAAAAGAACAAGAAATAATAAATAAATAAATGAGAAGAAGGGCAGAGAATATGCTTTGTGGTCAAGTTTATTTCCCAGTAAAATACCTGCCCACCTCCAGAACACTGCTCACAAATTGAAAATCATTTCTGGAGGAGAACTAAGCATGAGCAAGGCCATGGCATCAATCTTCAGCACTCAATAAGTAAGCAAATACATAAACAACAGTCTACAATACTAATTCTCTTGCGCTGGAGAGTAGCTCAGTTGTAGAAAACTTCCCAAGCATGTATGTGGCCCGACATCGGATCAATCTACAGCAGTCCACACACACACACACACACACACACACAGAAAAAAAAAACCCTAAAATACATAAAAATGATTATAACACAAAAGGTACACAATTAGAGGCATAGAATACAACAAAATCAATGGAAAGAACACAATTTCTCACAAAGGAGATTGAATGTTAGCATGATCAAAACTCTCTAAAACATGGAGCATTTCAGGAAATTCTGTGAAATTTAGGGCATGGTGTACTGTATTTTGAGGTAAACATACGGAAAACTACATCTAAAAATGGAAATAGTAGGGTTGGGGTTCTTGCTCAGCAGTAGAATGCTTACCTAGCACATGAGAGGCCCTAGGTTTGATCCTCAGCTCCACATAAAAATAAATAAATAGGTATTGTGTCCACCTACAGCAAATAACAAAAAATACTTTTCAAAAAATTGAAAATAGCTGGGCTGGGGATGTGGCTCAAGTGGTAGCGTGCTCGCCTGGCATGCGTGCAGCCTGGGTTCTATCCTCAGCACCACATACAAAGATGTTGTGTCTGCCAAAAACCAAAAAAAAAAAAAATATGTATTTTAAAAATTTTCTAAAAAAAATGAAAATAGTAGACTGTATCCAAGACAAGCCAAAATTTTGTACAGAACATAGAGATTAGAGAGAGCATTTATGTTGCACCCAAATTTCATAAGGTAAAAGGCCAGCTCCCAAAGGGGTGGCCCTAGGAGGTGGCACTTAGGAGGGAACAGGAATTAGGTGACATAGTGGGAGTGCTCTTGAGGGGATCATCACCCTTATTTAGGTGCATGTATTTCTCCTTTCCAGAAAACAAGTGTCATTTACTATTTCACTGATATTCAGTGGTTAAATGATCATAGTTGGGTATTTCAGGTATTGCCAAAATTGTCATTAAAATTTATAATTAATGGGGCTGGGGATGTGGCTCAAGCAGTAGTGCAGTCGCCTCGCATGTGCAGGGCGCTGGGTTCGAGCCTCAGGACCACATAAAAATAAAATAAAGATGTTATATAAACCGAAAACTAAAAAATAAATTTTAAAAAAATTACATTGAAGATGGGAGTGATGGTGCACACCTGTATCTCAGAGGTTCAGGAGTCTGAGGCACTAGGCGATGTAGCAAGACTCTGTACCAAAACAAGAATCTAAAAGGGGCTGGTGGTTAAGCCACTCTGGGCTCCATTCCCGATACCAAAAAAACCATAAACCTGCCAAGGCCAGACAACAACAGTTGAAAAACTGTCATCCTTTGTCCAATTCATCACCTTATGAAGGACACATACTAGTTTTCATGAAACCACATTCATAAATTTATCCACCATGATTTTTGTAGAATTGGACTCAAAATCTGCAGCAATAATGCAAGACAGAGTTTCTCTGTATCTTATGTGGGATTTTGGAATCTAGGACTGGATTTTAATTTGAAATCACGGAAAGGACAAGATTGAATCTTACAAACATTCTATATAATCTTAGGGGTAGCAAATTGTAAATTAAGTAATTAGGTGTGTTCTTTTTTTTTTTTTTTGTACCCCTGAAATTAAACACAGAGATATTTTACTACTGATCCACATCCCCAGTCTCACCAGGTTGCATAAGGCCCAGCTAAGTTGCTAAGGCTGTCCTCAAATTTGCAACACTCCTGTCTCAGCCCCTGGAGCAGCCTGGCTGTAAGTTGGGAATTTTGACAATGAAAATATAACTAGACTTTAAAATCCAATTCTTTCTTGCCTCTTTAACAATAGTCCATCCGATTTGGCTCTGAATAAATAATCCTGACCCTCAGATAAGTGAGCACATCATTTCAAAGTGATACACAGAAAGCTTTGGTGCTGAGGGAGCACACATGTGTCAGGCTCAAGGGGAAGGGAAGGTCCCTGACAGCTGGGACATGCTCCCTCCAGGTCTTGCTCACTGAAAGCCTCCAGGATAACCCTCCCAGGGACCTGGACCATGACTCCAGTCTATGAGGCTTTTCAGGTTTGCACAGCTGTGCACTGGGGTGGGTGGTCCTTATGCTCTGGGAGAGGTTGGGCTCCTTCACACTGTGAGAGACTCAAAGGGCAGGAGTCACTGCTGACCTGGCCCCGCAGCACCAGCATCCACAGGCTGACTGGCCACCTGTCTCCAAGGAATGGGAACAGGGCTTGGGGAAATCAAGGTCCCAAGAAGTTAGTTGACTAGATGAGGCTTGTTCCAGGACATTCCTTGGCCCCAAGAACTCAGCTGATCCCCCAAGAGGCTGTACCTCACAACCTAGGCTGTCCTCTAAGAGGAGCTGACCCAGGGCATAAAATTCCTTGTACCATGCAGGGCACAGGACAGCTGTGGGCACATGCTGGCAGCCCCAGGAATGGATAGTGGCTGAGAACATAGGACTATCTGAGGTGTCCAAAGAAAACCTGGCGGAGAAAATCAGATTTGATGTCTACACCTAAGAAAGATAAAAAAGAACCCAGAATTTTTGCAGGTGTTAACTAAAGTTCTCTATGAACTTGCTCTGTATCAATCAACCTTCAGACCACCTGATTTGGGGGAACTAAACCACCATGAGGGTATAAGACAGGGTTCTGTATGGTTGGCAAGAATTATCTTGGGCTCTCTCAAGCTCTTTCAAAGCCAATTACCTTAATTTCTGTATTAGTCCAAAATTCTCCAAACAAATGACCTCAGAATATATTACCAATCTTACCCGACATATAATCACCATGTTCCAAAGCTAACAATGTAATAAGGAACCTACAGAAGAAATTTCCCCTTTTTTACTGTAGCCACCCATCTGATGATCCTAGGGATGCACTTGGTTAATGCATTCATGCATAAGTTTCTTTTACAAATGTTCTTGTGAGTCATGCACAGTGGGGCACAACAGTAATCCTAGCAGGTTGAGAGACTGGGTCAGGAGGACTGCTAAATTCAAAGCCAGCCTCAGCAACTTAGTGAGGCCCTAAGGAACTTAGTGAGATCCTGTCTCAAAATAAAAAAAAAGAGCTTCAGATCTGGCTCAGTGTTTCAGTACCCCTGGGTTCAATCCCTGGTACTAAAAAAAAACATGTAATATCTTCAACAATGGGACACATACATCATTCAGGATAAGTTGAATCCACGTTCCTGAGGATGGTCATTAATATTTGGGTCAAAATAAACTATTTTCCTCAGGTATGGTGGCCAGTGCCTTTAATTCCAACAGCTTGAGAAGCTGAGGCAGGAGGATCAGAAGTTCCAGGTGAGGCTGGACAACATGGCCAGATCCTGTCTGAAAATATAATTTAAAAGGGCTGGGGATGAACGACAAGAGAATAAATCAGACATTATTATCCTATTTGCTTATGTGCTACATGACCAGTGTGAATGGACATTAGGTTCAATCAAAAAAATAAAAAAAAAGAGAAGCTACAGTCTATTTCTGTATGATGTGTCAAAATGCATTTTACAATCATGTATAAGTAATGAAAACCAAGTAAAATAAATAAATAACTTCTGCCAAAAACAAACAAACAAGTAAAAAAGGACTGGGGATGTAAACCAAGCTTCAATATCCATAGTACCAATAACCAACTGCCTTATTTAAAGCAGCTATTTTGCCTGAACACAGGATGTGTCAAGTGACTATTGTTTTCCCTCAAGTATAAGACTCAGAAACAGAAAACAGAAGTGTTATTCTTTCCAGGGACAGTAGAACAGGCCTGTACTCAGGAGGCTGAGGCAGGAAGATCACAAGTGGGATGACAGTGTCAAAGCAACCGATATATCTCATGTTTTTGTTTGTTTGTTTGTTGTTGTTTTTTAATTGGGGGCGGCTGTGCCTGAGTATTTCACTGATACAGCTTCTCTAGTTTTTATCCCCAATACAAAAACAAAATATTCCTTGCAATATATCAGTAGAGAAAAAGTGAAAATAATGGAATGTGTCCATTTGAAACACACGACGAAGACCAGACATTTGAGAGTGATGGGAAGTGGAGAGGAGGATGGCATTTTAGAACGCAGCAGGCAACTGCAAATGAAGCACCTACAGCAGCCTTCGGAGAAACAAAACTGGGGGAAGGAAAGTGGGTTTGTGGCCTTGCTTCCTACCATCCAGCCCAACCCCCAGGACCAGGGGACAGAGACCCAGGGCACCCTCCAGACGCTGCTCGGCCAGGCTCTGCAGCTCACCCGTTTGCGGGGCCCCAAGGGAGGAGCTGACCGTGTACCTTCAGCCCTGGACACAAACTCACCATCTTTGTCTTCCTTGGGGACTCTGTTCGCTCGAGAACCTCCAGAAACCCGAGATCTCGGGGACACAGGCTGCTCAGAGTCACCTAGGCCTTTCTGGCAGAGCACTTGGGGCCCGGAAAGGGAGGAGCGAAGTTGGTGAGGAAGAAAAGCCCGCGACATTGCAGAAGCCCGCCCTTCCCCTCTGTTTTGGAACCTGATTGGACAGTTCCACCCCAGCTTCCCTAATGGGCCACCTCCAGTCAGGCCTCTGCATTGTGACTGACAGCTAAGGTTATCCAATCACTAACCACAATTGCCTAGAGTGGCAGATCCTTGGCCCCAGCCCTTTTCAGGTGGAGCTTTTTTCCTGGGCTGGGAACTAATCCAGGTGGGAAGCCTTTGCTTGAACTTGGTACAAATGGTAAACATCTGGGATTGAGCTCTAGCTGATGGAGACTCCTTTCCCAGCACTGGTGATGCCCAGGGTTTTAACTCACCACAGAAACAAACAACAATTTTAAAAAATCAAGAAAAACAGTTACTTAAGGAGTCTAAGGCAGGAGGAGCCCAAGGTCAGGTGAGCATCTACAAATGTTAATGCTGTTTACCGTGAGGAGTCCTCGCTTCCCCGAATCCTGCAGTATAACACCAGAGAAGCAGGCGCAGAGTGGAAAGTGGAAGGCTTTAATAAGAGAAAGCACAAAAGACTCGCCCCACCCCAGGAAGAAGGGGACCCAAAAGGCAGAATCCCTGGAAGGGGGAGGTTTTCTCCCTTTTATACCTAAGGTCATGTTTTGTCTCCCACATTCCTGTCCTTTGTTTCCCTTTATTGTGCACATGGTAGAGAATATGGGTGGGAAAGACAAAGGGTGGGAGACCCATGGACTGGTGGGGCAGGGAGCAGAAACCTGGGCAGGAACAGCTTAGGGTGGTTTGATTAGCATCTCCCTGTTTTACTGGGAGCTACTTCATTAGCAATTATGTAGGACTTGCTCAAGGCCAAGGGGACTTGTAAATTTCACTCCTCAGGTGTTTTTTTGGTTTCCCAGGCTAAGATCAGATTGCATTTTTTTTTTTTTTCATATTGGACCTGATATTAGACCCCACTTACCTAGCTACACAAAATACTATCTTTCAATCTGGCTTCACAAACAGGGAGATCCTAGCTTAAAATAAAGAGAGTTGGGTATCTAGCTCAGAGGTTGAGCCCACAGAAATTATCCCACAGAACCTCAAAGAAAAAGATACCTATATGCATATATAGTATCAGCTGGTGTGACCTCAGGCAACTTAGCAAGACAAACAATTGTTGAAACAATATTTTAAAATCTCATATTTGATACGTAAAAATAAAAACAGTTTGACAATTATTTCAATAATTCTCATCACCTCCTGGACACTGATCTTTTGAGGAAACAGCCTGAGCTACGAATGGAAGCAATTGGTATTGGTGATTTGGCTCAGTGTTCTCTCCCCAGCAGAATGGAGGGGAAGGAGGTGTGGGAGGCAATTCCCTAAGGCAACAATGTGGGGTTGAAATAAAATGAGCACCTTTTGCTTAATGTTCTGCCGTAGTCTGGCTGGGCACAAGATCATGAGCCACTCAAACAGGAACAAACTTTATTTTTGAAATAACCGCCAATACCACGTTCGTGCTCGGGGAGATTCCCGATCCACACCACGCGGCGTTCCGCCGGTCTCCTCCTGGAACCCCAGCGCAAACTCTTCCCCCGGAATTCCCTCCTACTGCACTTTCCCAACCAATGGGAACTCTCCAGGAGTCCCGCAGCAGGCCAAGGTAAACAGCAGGAGTCCGGTATCCATATGAATGTAATTTTTAACATAATCATATCATCTCAATGGCTAGCTGGCATCACCTTTCAATCAAAAATGCCATGCATCATATTAATTGGCTGTGGCTCTTAGCAATGTTCATGTTCTACATTCCACTATTAGGGAGTTGTTGGAAGCGACCTGACTCTAGTGATCCCACACATCAGGTCACCTGTTTACCCCAAATCCAAACAGAAAAGGTCATGATGAAAAGCAGGAAAGGAACTTTGATCAGTGAAGCTACACCAGGAAGACAAGGGCACCATGTCCTTCACCCTCTCTTCAGGGGCTTTCCAGGACTCTCAGGTTTTATAGAAAAGGTAGTCAGTCATAGGCATGAGTGTAGAGGGCACAAGGTATGTAGGTTAGGTATCATCTGTGGCTTCAGGCATCTGTGGGTCTCATAAAATGTCTGTGAGCTCATGGTCAAGTGCCCCCTTGACACACTTCACCCCATTGTACAGGCTGACCGGAATTGACCTCTCAGGAAGGGCCCCCCTCTCTTGTGTTAGTTTCATGTCAGTGGTTCAGAGGCACCAACATTTTCAAGAAAAGCCACAAGCCCACCTGCTCCTGCCTGGTAAGCAACATATCCCTAGATACAGACCCAGGGCTCTCAGCTTCCTGGGTTTCAACTGATCGTTAAACCAGAAAGAAATAATAACCCTGCTCAGCTCAGCCCATAAAGCCTGCATATAAAACCCCACTTGGGGCACATATGGCCTGTGGTGTTGATACCGCTGGTTACTGGTGAGGAGTTCTGCCCCCTCACATGTTGAAGTTTGAACATTAGAGAAGCAAGCGCAGGCAACCACACAAAGTAAGGTTTATTTTAAAATGAGTAACATAGACTTCTCCCCAGGAGGGAGAAGGGGGCCATAGCTGGTATCCTGGTATCCCCAGAAGGGAGGTATTCAGCCTTTCTATGAGTCCTAGGCTTCTTTTGTTCTCCATCCCTTTCCCCTCATCTTTCTCCTTCCTGTCTTGGTGACTAAGCCCAGAAATGCTTGATGAGATGGCACAAAGGAGACAAAACAAGCAGGATGAAGAGGGAAGGGCAGGATGCAGCAGCTAAGGACACATTAACACTCTAAAAACTGCCTGTAGGGAGGGGCAATCCTGGGACAGGCTACCTTAGCAACAGGAAGGAGCAAGGACAGGTCCTTGATGAGGGTGGAGCAAGGGCTCTGAAGGAATTAACATTTCTATCCCTCAGGGGACAGTCTGCAACTTGCCAGACTCCTCAACATTGGCCTCCTAGATCAGACCTGACTCCATTTACCTGTCTGTATTGACTGCATGTCTATTTCTGGCTTCAGTATCTGTTGTAAGGGTCCAGCGAAGCGTTGGATGGAGAGACCACAAGAGACCGGCTCCATGCAATTGACAGAAGGGGTTTTATTGATTCAGCATGCTGAGGCTCCAGGCTCACTCAGGAAGATAGAGCAGCCCAGAGCCCAGAGCAGAGGTTAAGCAGAGCTTAAGTACACTTTTTGGAGGGGGTGGGGGCTTTGCATCCATCAGAACAAATCATCATGAGGCATGGGAAAATTGAACAACAGCTCTGAGACCTGATTAGTACATTCATTGGCGGGAACAGATTGGACGAGGGTGATTGGCCACTTCTAAGCGGGGTGCACATTTAAACTGATTGGTTTTAGGTCCTGAGATGCCTGCATGCCAGCTTCACAGAACCCCAGGTTATTAGACAACCAGAGGAGTCAGTGAGAATATTTACTGGTCAGTTCGGGTATTGTCCTAGCAGCTACAGGGATTACAGGTTTTGGGGGTAGCAGAGGAATTTAACAATACTTGGTCTTTTACTTTTTAACCCAAGCCCTGCAGTTTAGAAACTTTACAATGTCCAGTGTTTTACATTTTAACTCAGGCTCTGCAGCTTAGAATTAGCTTAAAAATTTCACCTTTACACTGTCCCTTCCCAGAAAGTGGGAACTTTATTTTTATTCTTAACTTGAATTGGTGAAGTCTTTCACATCTTATGCACTGGCCCAAATTCAGTCTACCTACCAACATTCCCAATGACAATGGGGAGGGGGGCTTATATATAAACAGTCATATTCCCTCAAGTGTGAAATAGTGGCCACATACTTGTCTAGGACTGAGAACTCAACTCTAGGTCCCCCTCCCACTTGCTGGGCATTGAATCCATGACAGGGGTATAGAATCCCCGAGCTCCATCCCCAGCCCTTTTTATATTGTGGTACAAAGAAGTGGGTGGGAGCATAAATATAGAGGGTTTGAGAATAAAACTCTGAAACCCTGCCTAATTCCTTCTTAAGATTGGGAGCCATCTCATCCAAAACTCATGAAAACTAATTTTTGTTTTAGTATAAATTACTGCAATCTTTAAATTTGCTTGGAATGCCTGCCCATGCCTTGAAGTCACCCATACTTGGCTCCCCCTGACCAGATAACAACCCTCTCTGCAACCTCAGTGGTACCTCATAAATTCTGATGTTGTAAGGGACTGGCGAAACGTCTGAGGAAGTGACCACAAGAGACTGGCTTCATGCAATAAGCAGATGGGGTTTTTATTGAGGATCCCGATTCAGCGTGCTGAGACTCTAGCTTCACTCAAGAAGTGACAGCAGCCCAGAGCCCAGAGCAGGGGTTGAACAATGCTTAAGTACACCTTTTGGGGAGGGCTGGGGCTTTGCATACATGATTGTCTCCTTTGACAAATCACCATACACCAGGGGAAAATCAAACAATAATTCTTAGACTTGATTAGTACATTCTTTGGTGGGAACAGGGCTGGCTGGAGTGATAGGTCTTTCCTAAGGGGGGGGGGGTTACATTTAATCTGATTGGTTCAGACCCTGAATATCTACGTGAGGAATTGCACAGGACCCCAGGCCATAATTCAACTAAATGGCCAGTAGGGACTTGTCCTAACTTCCTCAGGAATTTAACCCATGCTTTGCAGTTTAGAAACAGGTTTACAATGCCTGGTCCTTTACATTTTAACTCAGGCTTTGCAGCTTAGAAACTTTACCCTTTCAATGTTGAGATCTGAATTTATTCCCTACCTTGAAATTTTAAGCCATGTAGTTCATTAACCTACTACCTGCCTTTGTATTATGCTTGTCCAAATTCTGGTATCTGTAAGTTCTCAAGACACCCCTCTTTGCAAACTTTTGTGCTACAAAAATGTGTTCTGAGGGCTAAGGATGTGGCTCATGCAGTAGCTCGCTCACCTGGTGTGCCTGAGTCACATGTATCATGCTCAGCACCACATACAAACAAAAATGTTGTGTCTGCCGAAAATGAAAAATAGATATTAAAAAATTCTCTCTCTCCCTCTCACTCTCCCTCTCTCTAAAAACAGAGTTGTTGTTTGATTTAAAACAAATGTGTTCCGAGAGAGCTGGAGTATCTTTAGCCTGGGGTTTGAGGAGAGACAGACATGGCCAGCTCCTGGGTACATAAATATAATTTTGATTTAGTTTGATTCAAAATTGGAATCTGTATTCTTTTCCTTGTGTTGTGGTTTAACAGTGCCGGGTCTCTAAAAAGGCCATCTTTGGGTTTGGCCAATGGAGCATGTTTTTTACACATGATGACACATCTTTAAGCCAATACACTAAAAAACTGATAAAAAAAATCATTGAATAAATTTTTTCTTAGAAAACAACAATAACAACGACAAAACTGGAGCAGTATCCTGGGATAGTGGTGCAAACCATGCCATGAGGGTCAAAAATTCTAGCCCAACTTCTGAAATGTAGCCTCACTCTCTCTCAAAATACAACCTAAAAGGGTCAGGGCATGTGGCTCAGTGTTACAGCAACCCTGGGTTTAATGGCGAGTTTAAAGGCAATAACATCCTGAAGAGAAATAGAGGGGAAAAAGACATAAGAAAATAGAAGAGTGTAAAAGGGCAGACATCAATCGAACTACATCAACAGTGACATTATATGGCAATTGACTGAACAATCCTATTCTAAGGTAGAGATCAGCAGACAGAATGAAAACAAGGTCCAATTCTGTGCTACTTGCAGGGGTCACTGCTGGGATAAAAATGGATAAAGAGTCTGAAAATAGAGGATATGACTCCTACACTATGAAACAGACACCATGAGTCAGCTCTCCTGTACTATCTTTCCAAAATCAGGCAAAATGTTTCAAAGCCACAATTAATTGAGACAGAACAGCTGTGAGACATGGACACACGAGATTAAGGTGTTCCTGAATGCTCCATCCTCTTTCCCAATGCCAATCCAATAATAAGGACACAGCTGTGAGATTACAGGGGAAAAATGGTTTGCTACCAAAGGAGCAGCACAATGACTACTGTCTGGAGACCGGGATTCTGCCAATCAGAAGAAACAGTTGGCATTTTTCGGGGGAGGGAGATGGGGGTGCCAGGGATTGAACCAGGTGCACTCAATCAGTGAGCCACATCCCCAGCCTCATTTTGTATTTTATTTAGAGCCAGGGTCTCTGAGTTGCTTAGCAGCTCAACTTTGCTGGGGCTGGCTGTACACTCTTGATCCTCCTGCCTCAGCCTCCCTAGGGGCTGGGATTGAGGCATCACCACCACACCTGGCACAAAGCAAAATATTTCATTAATGAGATGGAAAGTCCTTAGAGTGATGTCAATTAGAGTCTAGAATTTGGTTATTCTGTGTTTGTTTGGGTTTGCTATTGCAGAAACCCAAAGTACATTCCAGGAGACACAAGAGCCTGTAGAGTTCACACAATGTTAGGTGATCCAACCTTGTGGCCTCCCTGGGACATAAAGGCAACCTGTCAGCTCCTTTCATGTTCCTACCAATATGAACCATTTCAGGGTCAGCTGAAAATCCAAGCTGATTTTGATACCTGAAAAAGGACTTCATGTCTAACAGAAGAGTCATGTGCCACGAAGACAATGAGTAGGGAAGCAATGACAGAACGACAGACATGCCATTTTCCTCCCATGTGAAGGCTGAGTTCTGGAGGCTGCTCCTGCTCAGGGCAGATCTTAAAGTGGGGATCAGGTCCCAGGCCACGTGGGTTGCTGATGTGATCTGGGGTTCTGCACAGACCTCTCACAGACCCATTTCCAGGACAGTGACAATCCCAGGCTTGCCTAAGTCCCTCATCCCCATGTTTCATCAGCCCTTGGGACCCAGAACAAGAAATATGGTGAGAACTGGACCCAACTCTGCCCCAGATCTCAGTTCTGGCTACTTTGGTGCGTACAGCCTTGAGCTCTGGGCAATTCAAAGAATCGAGTAGGAACATGAGACCCAGAGATGTGTCAAACAGCCTTGAGGGATGACCAGCTTTCCCATGGTCAGGACAGCCACAGAGGGCTTGGGGGTTGAGGTGGGGCTGTCCTCTGGCAGCAAGGGCAGCACAACAGCCGAGACACAAGGGTTTCCCTGGAGGGGGATTTGGAGTGGGAGGAGAGGACTGAGACTCTGCTGCCCACCCCAGTGCCAGCCCATCCACACTAGATGCCTGGCCAGAAAGCACCCCGAGGAATCCTCTCAGCCCCCTTTTCCTAGTTTTAAAGGGAAAATTAAAGATACTGGGTGTGGGAGTTCTGCCTTGTTCTGGGGAAAACTCAGGCTACACGTGGGTTCCAGGAGTCATACCCCTGAACAGGGGTCCTGGCTCCATCCCTGGTCCCTGTGATAGGTGTGTCTCACCAGAGGCTTGGTTTCCTTCTGGTGAAGGGTGGTCAGAGGAGGAGGTGGCCACACTTGTTGATATGCTGCTCTGGCTGAGGACACCAAAACTATGCTCTGCCCATGGTTGTCTCCTACCTTGGGCTTGGTCAGAGAGGCTTGGATGGCTTCAGTCTCAGGCCTCCTGGTTTCCCAAGTTAAATGATTTGTGGCCTCTTCCACTTGCATGTTGGTGATGCTTGGGACCTTTTTCCACAGGACAGGGTCACATGTGGTCACTGTTGAATGATGACAGCTGGAGCAAAATGAGGCATGGGGGTGAGGAGACTGGCTGATGGTTCTGAGGAAGGCCCTTTGAATACCCAGCCTCCCTTGCAGTCTCCTGGCCTGCAGGTCAAAGCCCTGTCAGTGGAAAAAGCTCCTCACACAAGGTCAGGTCACCCTCTTCCTCAGCAGCAGGTGAATCTGGGGCCTAAGTAGCTACAATGAGTCCCTCCAGCTCTGATAAGATAGGAAAACTGGGAGCCTCTTCCTGAAATCAAAGTAAGGTTATGAAAAGAGCACATGTCCCCATCCCTCATCCCTGACAGCCCTTTCCCAGATCCTCTCATTCTGATGAGCAAGGGAAACGTTTAATTTTCATGCTGTAGTTGGACATGATAGAAAATGTGTGTCCACAGCTTTGGAGTTGTTCTGTAACCTCACTTTAATCCTTTAGCCTGAGAAGAAACAGCTGTCTCCACAGCATGTACTGCAGAATGTCACCTGATGGGAGGCTGTAGCTGCATCAATGATGTAGGGCACATGAGCCTAGACACCCAAGGATGTTCCAGGATTAGATTTATTAGCTGCAGGGTTCTGAGATGTATCACCTCAAATTTTTTGGTTCACTGCTTGGAATTTCATTGATCTTCATTTACCCCAGTGGAACAGGGATAGAGGTTTATATTTTCTTTTTTTTTAGTTCACAGAAAGTGCTTTGTGTACCAACTGTAAGATTACTCAGAGGTCTTCCAAGCTTTACCACAAAAGCAGAAGTCTGTGTCATAACCCACATTGAGATCTTTACAAAATCTTTACCTGACATTCTGTTGAAAGAAAATTTTGGTGAAGGTCTCAGGAGAAGCGAATTTAAGATTCTTTGGTGGAGAAAGGAGTGCCAATATATTAGCACATCAGACTGGGACACTCCTTACCAAGCCTTTGGTCATGTAGACATTTCACCAATCTGTACTTTGGTGTGGAGAGGCCTAAACTAACATACAGAAAAATGGAATCTAACAATAAATGAGATTTAACCCAGAAAAACATGTTGTTTTAAAATCTTCATGCTGATGCAATGCTCCTCTCCAACCCAGGGTGCATTTTTGTTACCTCTGAATAGAAAAAAAAATAAATGAAGGCACAAACCTTTTCACACACCTACAGTTTTTTTCTCAAAATAAATAAATAAAATGAAATAAAATAAAAATATCCTCAAGTCTGAACAAGATCAAATGGATCTGAAACAAGCAAAGGTCTCACCACATTTCTACATACAGGGCTTTTCTCCAGTGTGGTTTCTTAAATGCTGTTCTAAGGGACCTGGAAAGTTGAAAGTCTTACAACAATTTTGAAAGAGAGAAAAAGGATCTTCCCAGATGTGAATTCTTTATGTCTTTGAAGAAAACTCTGAAAGCTGAATACTGCCTCACATGGCTTATGCTCAGCATTTTCTACAGTATGAGTCCTTTCATACAATGGAACAAAACTATAACAGCTCAACAACTTATATGTCTTTTTTGCATAGGATTTATTCTTTTTATTCCAAAAGAATCTTCTGAGGCCTTAGGAAAAGACTGAGAAAACTAGATTCCCCACATTTCTCACACTCACAGGGCTTCTCTCTGTGTTTTCATATATGAGAAGAAGAACAGGGCTGAAGGGGAAGCTGACAGGATGTAGCTTTTCTCTAGTATGTACTCTGGTATGTGTTCCAGGGCTTTTCTCTGGTATGTATTCTTCCATGTTTATGAAGCTGATGGGATGTAGCAAAGGTGTTGCCACACTGCTTACATTCAGAGGGTGTGTTTTTCAATGTGAATGAAATGGCTTGGAAGGCAATAGGGAAAATGGAATGATTTGTGATAATTTCATACATTTAAAGAGTTACTCAGTTGGAAGTGGTGGTGTATGCCTTTAATTCCTGAGACTTGAGAGGCTGATTCTGAAGGATCAATGTTGGAGGCTAGCCTCAGCACCTTAGGAGGACCCTAAAAAATGCACCAAGTCCCTGTCTCAAAATAAAAAGTAACTGGAATGTAGCTAAGTGGTAGAGCACAACCAGACTAAATCCCCAGTGTCTCTCTCTCTCTCTCTCTCTCTCTCTCTCTCTCTCTCTCTCTCACACACACACACACACACACACCACACATTTTCGCCAGTGTGAGTCCTTCCTTGTCTTTGAGGATGACATAAAATATTGATTTACCAGGTTTTACATTCAAAGGATTTTTCTCCAGTATCTTCCTACATGTATATGAGTGAAACAGTAATAACAGAAAAGTTTACCAATTGTTTTCATGCATACGATTTCTCTGCAGTATCTGTTCTTTAACGTGTGTGAAGCAGAAAGGATGTGGCAAAAGCTTTTCCACATTGTTGTTATTCATAGTGCTTTTCTCTGGTATGTATTCTTCCATGTCTGTGAAATGTAGGGAATGTAGCAAAGGCTTTGCCACACTGCTTACATTCATAGGGCTTCTCTCCAGTATGCATTCTTCCATGAATCTGAAGGTAACTAGATGTAGCAAAGGCTTTGCCACACTGCTTACAATCATATGGCTTCAATCCACTATGAGTTTTTTCATGTGAGTGAAGGTTAGAGGACTGAGTGAAGGCTTTCCCACACTGCTTACATTCATAGGGCTTCTCTCCAGTATGAGTTCGTTCATGTTTCTGAAGGCCAGAGGCAGTAGTGAAGACTTTTCCACATTGTTGACACTCAGAGCATTTCTCTCTAGTATGTGTTCTTCCATGAATCTGCAGGTAACTAGATGTAGAAAAGGCTTTTCCACACTGCTCACATTTATACAGCTTCTCCCCAGTATGAGTTTTTTCATGTGACTGGAGGTACCTGGATGTAGCAAAGGCTTTGCCGCACTGCTTACATTCATAGGGCTTCACTCTACTATGAGTTTTTTCATGTGACTGAAGGTAACTGGATGTAGCAAAGGCTTTGCCACACTGCTCACATGCATAGGGCTTCTCTCCAGTATGAGTTTTTTCATGTGAGTGAAGGTTGGAGGACTGAGAGAAGGCTTTCCCACACTGCTTACATTCATATGGCTTCTCTCCAGTATGAGTTCGTTCATGTGACTGAAGGTAACTGAATGTAGCAAAGGCTTTGCCACACTGCTTACATTCATAGGGCTTTTCTCCAGTATGCATTCTTTCATGAATCTGAAGAGAACTGGATGTAGAAAAGGCTTTGCCACACTGGTTACATTCATAGGGCTTCTCTCCAATATGTGTTCTTCCATGTCTGTGAAGATTAGTGGATCTAGCAAAGGCTTTGCCACACTGCTTACATTCATAGGGCTTCTCTCCAGTATGAGTTCGTTCATGTATCTGAAGGCCAGAGGCAGTAGTAAAGGCTTTTCCACATTGTTGACATTCATAGAGCTTTTCTCTGGTATGTATTCTTCCATGTATATGAAGCTGATGAGATGTAGCAATGGCTTTGCCACACTGCTTACATTCATAGGGCTTTGCTCCAGTATGAGTTATTTCATGTGATTGAAGATTACTAAATGTAGCAAAGGCTTTTCCACACAGCTTACACTCATAGGGCTTGTTTCCAGTATGCGTTCTTCCATGAATCTGAAGGTTACTGGATGTAGCAAAGGCTTTGCGACACTGCTTACATTCATACAGGTTCTCTCCAGTGTGTGTTTTGTGATGTATTCTAAGTGAACTGGGATAAGCAAAGTCTTTCCCACATACCTTACATTTGAAACGTGCATTCCCCGTGTGTGTGATCCTGTGCCTTTGAAGACTTGTGTGTGAAATAAAGGTTTGACCACCTTGTTTACGTTGATAGAGTTTCTCTCCAGAATGAATTATTTTATGTCTTCTAAATAAGGAGGAGAAATTAAAGGCTTTCCCAGATACCTCACATTGAAATGGTTGACCTCCACTGTGTGTTCTCGTGTGTCTTTGGACATCTGGGAGAGAAGAAGAGGCTTCAGCACATTGTTGATATTCGTACGGTTCCCACCCAGTATGAGTATCTTCATGCCTTTGAATGTCACTGGAACAACTGGCGACTTTCCCACATACTGTGCTTTCATAGGGTCCATCTCCAGTTTGTGTTAGCATTTGTGTGTGAACACTTTTCAGCAAAAGCAGGGATTGCCTGTGCTGTTTAAATTCACATGGCTTCTCTTCACATTCCTCATGCTTGTGGCATTTGTGTCCAGAGTGAGATGTGATCTGCCTATGAAGGAATGAAGGGCATATGAAGTCCTTGGCACACATATAACAACCACATGGACTTACTCTATTAAAATTATCCTTTGTCCAGTTAAGAACTGGAATCTCATTGAAAGTTTCTCCACACTATCTTCTTGGCCTTTTAAGTTTACTATATGGCTTCTTTGAAGAATGACCAGCACATTATCAATGCTGGATTCATTCATGATTTTATTCTTATTTATAGGTCCTAGGCTTACAATACTACCAACATCAGGTAAAGGCTAGGTTTTCTGATTTGTTCAAATTTCTTGAAAATCAAGAGATTGAAAGGAAACAATCCTTTGCAATGCAGCCGCTCTATTGAGATTATTCAAATAGTGATATTCACATTCAATTACATTACTTTATGCATGCCTAGTACTTTGAAAAAACTGAATATCTGTCACAGGTAAGTGTATATTTCTGGTGAAAAAATCCTTTAAAAATAAATACATTGCAAATTGTGTATACTTCTTGGGTTGGTCTGTTTTAAAAATTATATGACCTTCTCAGATTCTCTCATGAACTTCTTTTGTGAGTACAATTACCTTAGAATGCTCTCAAAATTTTTGATCTCATCTTCAATTTTCTTTTCATCACATTTGTTTCCTAAAATGAGAAACCAGAACAATCTTTATGAAGTTTTAGGAGACAGAATGCTTTGCCAAATTGCAGGTGCCTTTTATGCTCCAATAATTCAACCACTAATTCCCTTTTAGTGTTCTATATAAATGACCAAAATAAACATGAGTTCTCTAGTAGATTTTGAAAAAAAAAATATTATTACCTATAAAAGCCAGGTTTCTGAGGACTTCCAGCATCACATCTCTGTAAAGGTTCTTCTGGGAAGGATCCAGCAAACCCAATTCCTCCTGGGTGAAGTTCACAGCTACATCCTCAAAGGTCACTGAGATCTAAAATATCCCACAAATGTATACTGGAGGTCAGGAGAGATTGACAGCAGAAGAAATGTATAGTCAACATGCTTGATGTCCACATGAATCTCTGAGTCCCTGATTAATTGTATGATGTGGTCCATCAAATGCATCCTGCACTCAAATTTTCACAGACATTCCAACACTAGAATTGGGCCACTCAAAAGTCAAGCAACTTAATGTTTTACTTCCTTTCTTTGTTGAGTTCACAGAAAGTAAGATAGGCTCCTGGGTCACTCCTAACTTCTTTCTTCATTGCACTCCTATTACAATCCTAACAACTTTCTGTGCAGTGCAGAGGTAATATTAGCAACTCTGATAGTACTTACCCTTAAAAAAGAAAGCTGACTGAGAAGAAAATTGCTGGAATAACAAAACTCAGCCTTTAAGAGAGATTCTGCCAACCCCAATGGCTCATTGTGCCTACAAAGTTAATATAAACAACATGGCATTGACCGATCTCTTGATTAATTCTCAAAGTCTATTGTTCCATCTTTAAAGAAATGTCTAGAACACCCCACCCTCAACTTCCAAAAATGGATCACTGAGAAGCTTCCCCTACAGACTGCATTTAGACAACTTTTCACTCAGGTTGTCACAATTTGTGAACTGGGAATTGAGTTCATCTTTTGTGATTACCCCAACAGAACAACTAACTATATGTTTACACATGCTATTCTCCAGAAAAAAAATAGTCAAATAGTAAACAAGCACCATGATTAATAAACACAAAAATTTGATGATTTCTCATGATTACTGTCAATGCAGAATGTATTAAGATGAAAAGTTGGAACATGACTTAGATATAAGTCAATGACCCAAAAATGTCACCTTATCCAAACAAGAACCTTGCAAAGTTTTATAATTCTCAACACAATTTTATTAATGAACTACAGACACTAATTTCTAAATCTCATAGCAACAATGAATGTACATCAACTATAAAACTCTAGTGAAAAGCAGTCACTTCACTACGATAAGTTCATGTGGCCCATAGCCATGTTCTGCTCAAGACACTTTGATCAAGATTGGGCCACGTGTGCACTGGATGTCTGTTGTGAAAGAGTTTCCTCCTGCCTGTAAGGATGGTGGTGCAAACCTAAGACAGAAGCATTTGCAGGGTGGTAAAGAAGCAAGGTTGCAACCCAGAATCCTCACCTATCTAACACAATTCGGGTGGGAAACAGGTCACTGCATGTACAACCATAATAATACTCGATGTCTGCACTGTGATGGAGCAGCCAAAAAGATCACCTACCAGAAGGTGCCCCTGCCACTGACACCCAACCATACTCAAGGACTTAAAACATGTCACATTCTGCGCAGCACAGTATCAGCAGAGGTGAGCAAGAGACCAAGAAAAAGCCTTCAGTGGGCCAGCCTTCACAGGAGGGAAAGGTGAGTGACAGTAGATGTCTTGGATATGGATCACATGATGGTCCAGGCAAACTGGAATCCAGGTGGCCAAATGCACTACATCCTCAATTCTGTAGACAAAATCCATTTAGTATATGTTCAAATGTGAAACACTAAAATACTTTTAATGAGCTCACAATAAATTTTATGTTATTTACTTATTTTTGGTAGAAACATTTAGAAAAAAAAAGCAGGGATTGAACATAGGGCACTTAATGACTGAGCCACATCCCCACCACATATGCCATTTTGGCACAGTACTCAAAAAACTTGCTCAGGGCCGTGTGAGAGGCTGAGGCCAGCATTGAAATTTATGTTTCTCCTGCCTCAGCCTCCCCAGCTAAGGAGAATTCAGTCATGCACCATTGCACGTGTGGAAATTTAGTTTTGCAAAAGAACAAGTTATACATTTCTATACTGATGAGAATAAAGAAAAAATTCAACACTCATAGCAAAATGACACAACAGGGAGCCTGGAACCATCTCTGTACTGCCATGAAATAGAACAGAAGTGGAAACACAAGCCAAACCAACAGAAAAACAATGTCATCATGCCCCAAAGTCCTGAAAGGTTCACAACAGCTCCATGAAGCAATCATAAGAAAGAGTGCAGAGCACCAAGCATGGTGTGACCTTCACTAACCTGTTAGTCTGACCTTCTGTGGTGCAGGACACTGGCCTGGTTGCTCACTGTGATAGCCTGGTCATTGGCTCCAGACTACACACAGCACATCTTATCCAAATTTAGGCAATTCCTACTAAAATCACCATGGAAATATTTTAATGTCTAACACAAACTCCCACTCTTCTATTTCAGAAATGATTACGTGAAAAATCAGCAGGAATTCCTTAGAAGTATTCAAGCATATGGCAAGAGCAGCAAATTATTGTCTACCCACTCAACCATCACCTAAAATTTGACCAAGAATGCTTCAGAGTTTCTTTTGGAAATCAGGTTTCAAATACACCCACCTTCAAAAGGCTGAGGCAGGAGGCTTCCATGTTCAATGCCAGCCTTAGCACCTTAGTTAGGCCCTTAGAAAGTTGGCAAAAGCCTGAATCAAAGTTAATAAATTTAAAAGTTTAGGGGGAAGATGCTGAGGATTTGGTTCAGTGGTTAAGCACCTGAGGGTTCACTGCACAGTATGCTCCCCCAAATAAAACCACGGAGATTTCTGAGGAAAGAAGGAAGCTCACACAGTCCAGGAGGAAACCATTCAGAGAGGCCTATGACACTCATGCTCAGCAGTGGTTGCGCACAGGCTGGGTTCTGCAGAGCAAAGGGACAGCAGAGCTTTAAATAGCACCACTGTGTGTTAAAGCAGAGGCCCCAGCACAACTACCCACAAAAACCAGACAAGTGAGGTTTTGCTGTTTCTACTCTTCTTCTCTAGTTTCTGGTGTATGGAGAAATGAGGCCAGGGGACACTGAGATCTGGTGGCAACAGTTTATTGGTGGCACCACAGACCAGAAAAATAATTTCCAAAGCCTGAGCCCTGAACACAGTGCACAGCAGGGCTTTTACTTTTATACATAAACAACTGGAGGACATCCAGGCAAGGGAGTTGGGGCAAGCTTATTTTCATATATTTATTAAAAAATATATATGAAAATAAGTTTGCCAATGGCCTAAAGACTCAGCTCAGACACATTAGCTGCTGGGTGTCAGTCTGCAAATCCAGAGCCTGTCACCTCTAAAACTGTTAAAGTTTCCATTCTGTCCAATGACCCTAGCATTCAGGGAAATCTTTCAAAAGAGCTGAACACAAAATAATTTGTTAAACATAGCTCATACACATGGTCTCTAGCTAAAGGCATGAAGCCTTCAAAAAACAGGAGCCACATTATAGGAGAAAAGAAAGAAACACATTTTTTTATTGTTAAAGGAACTTTATTTTTTGTATATGGTGTTGAGAATCAAACCCAGTGCCTCTTGCATGCTAGGCAAATGCTCTACCATTGAGCCACCACCCCAGCCCCAAGAAACACATTTTCATTTCACTTTTAAAAAATCATACAAAGAATACTGACGAACAGAAAAACATAACTCATGAATGGAAAATAAAACATATGGAATTGACTATCCTTGAGTAAGATAAGACTCCAGAATCCCTAGGATAAACGTTCTTTCTATTCATTTACTTGTGTGTTTGCTTATATTTTGTACCAAGGATTGAACCAAGGGTTGCTTAACAAATAAGCCACATTGACTGCACTTTTTTCATTTTTAATTATTTCTATTTTGACAGAGGAATTCTCTAAGTAGTTCAGCATGTATATTGTTGAGGCTACCTTTGAACTTGGGATCCTCCTGCCTAAAAGTCCTGAGGTGCTGAGATCAAAGAGATGTGGCACTGTGGTGGCCCTAGGCTAAACTTTCATTAACTGTCTTAAATTGTTAGTATGCATGCACCTGAAACAAAGTCAAAATACATCAGGCAGAGGCATACAAAACTTCCCAGGACAATGAATAATACATAGCTCAATTTGGGGACATCACCGCAACTCGGTTGGTCTGTGACCATATAACAGAGCAACAGGCAGGAGGACTTCCATGGTCATTAGTTAATAGTGAAACACACAGCCTTCTCAGAATCACAGTAAAACTCCCCAGAACAGGCCACATTCTGAGCTATAAACCTCACCTCAACAAGTGTACAATGTCAGTGAAATCCCAAATAGGCTCAAAGAACATGGGAGTTAAAGCCGAAATCAGATCAGAAGCAGCTGGAAAACCTCTAAGCAATGGGAGATGCAACACAGGGCTCTAAACAGACCCAGGAAGAAGAGGTAATTCAAGGGAAAACTTGACCATGGTGAGAAAAATAAAATGTACAAGTCCAACATGGGAATGCCACACAAATGGTGCATTGGGGGTCTCTAAAGCATCCAAATCACATTCCAGAAAAGAAGAGAAAAAAAAATCACTAAAATTGGCATTTAAGGAAAGCAGAGAAAGGGTAAAGTAAGTGTCAGGCGGGTAACAGAGGGTGTTGGTGAAACCCCAATCAAGAAATCAGCAGTCTGCAAATCAAGTTCTTCATGAATATCAGCATCACTGACAAACTAATATTGGTTTAAGAAAACAGAGGATAGGAGTGAGGTTATGGCTCAGTGTACAGAGCTTGCCTAGCACCAGTGAGATTTTGGGTTCAATTCTTACTACCACATCAATGTAAACAAATAGAACAAAGGTATGAAAAATACCTTAAACATTAAACAAATAAGAAAACCAAGGACACAGAAACTACTCATTACAATTAAAATAGCCACCATTACCATCCATGGGCTCTTCAACAATATCATGAACATGCACTTGACACAAATCAGATAACTTAGAGTAACTGGCCCACTACTTTGAGAGAGACCATCTCCTACAACTTACACAGAAGGCCAAATACACAAAGCACATGAGCCCATGCCTACTGAAGAAACTGACTCAATAACTCATTACCATCAAAAAAGTGAAATGTAGGGCTCTTAGACATCCTACAGGCTGCCACTAGACACTCCAGAACTGCTACCAACTTTCTACATTTCCTTGAGAATCCAGAAGCAGAGGAAACACCTTCTAATTTCATTGGAGGCATATGTTACAATATTATCAAAATTAAATTGATAAAATGAGGAAGCTATGAATTACTCTCATGATCATAAGTGTAAAATGCCTCCACAAACATTACTTAACTGAGTGCAAAAATAATTAAAAAGAATTGCCTACCAAGTCCAAGTCGTTGAAAAGAGTAGAGACTATAAACTAGAGAGAAAGGGTGTATGATAGTATGTGTGATGGTTCATTTGAATTGTCACCTTGATGGGATTAAGAGACACACTTTCGGTGTGTCCATGAGGTTGTGTCTAAGAGTTATTGGCATGTAGGATAGCAAACTGGAAAACCTCCCCAAGTCTGAGTAACGTCATCCAAATAGGATGGTGGCTTGCGTGGAATAAAAGTTGCAACACCATGGTAGCAGCTGCAGATGCAAGCTCGATTCTACATAGATGGGTTTTCCACTGCTGCTGTGATTGCCTGAGTACATCAGACTTTTCCTTTTTCACTCTTCCAAAGCCGATTCTCCCAATGATTCTCCAGGGTGTTTCCAGAAGCACTGGATCTCAGACTAGGGTAGTACCCTTGATCCCTCTTGTTCAGAGGCTTCAGCACCTTGGGCTGCACAGCTACTACTTCTCCAGCTCCTCAGCCAGCAGACTGCCACAGAGGACTCTCCAGCTTCTGGTCATCTCAGACAATCTAAAAAATCCTCTTTTTGTAATTATTCTTCCTGTTGATTCTCCAATGGAGAACCCTGACTAATGTAATATATAAGACTACAATCACTCTGAAAAATAAATTTAATAACAATGTGAATGAACTATCACACCATGGAAGATTCACAACCGTATACATCAGAAACAATGTTACATACTCAATACCTTTTCCATAATAATGCAAGAGTAAAGGAAAAAGGAAGAGTTATATATACAAATTTCAAAACTATGAAGAAAAGCAATGGAACTGATTTTCAATACTGTTTACATTTTGAGAGAAATGGGGTGACTTATCTCATTATAACTCCGGTTGGGTGGAGTCCCCTTAAAATTTTTCTAACTAGGAAAGTCAGGGCAGGAAGATGACAAGACTGAAGCCAGTCTCAGCAATGGAGCAAAACCATCAGAAACACAGTCAGACTTGGTCTTAATCAAAAATTACAATCAGGGAAAGAGGCTGTCACTCAATGACAGAGCACATTCCTAGCATGTTTGAGGCACTTGGTTTGAAACTTAGATCCACAAAAAAAAAAAATCAATGCAATTAAGGTATTCTGTTTATTTACAACTATAACAAAGTTAAAAATAATTAAAAATAATAAAAATAAAAAATGCTGGAGATGTGCTCAGTGGTCAAATGCCTCTGGGTTAAATCCCTAGGGATACACAAACCCACTATCAAAAAACGCTTTCACAAACTTGAAAGTATTTTTTGAATGACAACAGCATGAGCAAGTCCTCAGCTTAAATCCCACCACTTAATACAAAAGTAAATAAATCAATAAAAGTCCACTTTCTTGGGCTGGGAAATAGCTCAATAGTAGAGCCAAGCATGCATAAGACCCTGGGTTCAATCTGAAGCAGGGCACAAACACACACACAAACACACACACACACAAATATATATATATATTTGTGCTGTGCTTCTTGGTGAACTTAAAAAGAAAAAAACCCTACTTCTAATAACGGAAAAAGGAGACCATGTTTAAGATGATTGAAAATCTTGTAGTGATCACAGTGAGTGTAGACAGAGAGAATTCATGTAACTCCCAAATTTCATAAGCTAACAGTCCAGCTCCCAAAGTGGTGGCCCAAGGATAAGGCACATTTTTTTTTTCTTTTGGATACCTTGGATTGAACCCATAGGCAGTTGACCACTGAACCACTTCCCCAAGTCTTTGAACTCTCACCAAGTTGCAAAGGGTCTCACTAAGTTGTTAAAGCTGTCCTCAAACTTTAAATCCTCCTGCCTCAGCATCTGGAGAAGTAAGGAGTACCACTGTGCACCACTGCACCTTGCCATAAATTAGGATGTTTACTAAATGGAAATGTAAGTAGGCTTTTTTTTTCCACTTCTTTTTTCACTCTTTCATCATATTTCATCATATTTAGTGCTGAATAAATCAACTTGGGCCTCAGATAAAGGAGCAGATCATTTCGCAGTGATAACCACAGATGGCTGGGGCTGAGGGAGCAAAGATATCAGGCTCAAGAGGCAGGGAAGGTCCCCCTGCCAGCTGGGACATCCTCACACCTGGGCATGCTCACTGAAACACTCCATGATCACTCTCCCGTGAGACCTAGACCATGACTCCAGCCTACGAGCTTTTCAGATTTTCACAGCACTGCACTGGGGTGGCTGGTCCTTATGCTTGGGGACACTTTTTGCTCTTTCACACTGTGAGAGAATGCAAGGGTCAGGAATCACTGGTGACATGGCCTCTCACCACCACATCCACAGGCTGACTGTCCAACTGTATCCAAGGAATGGGAACAGGGCTTGGGAAAACAAGATCCCAAGAAGTTAGCTGTCTAGATGAGGCATGTTCTGGGACATTCCTTAGACCCAAGACCTCAGCTGAGCCCCCAAGAGGCTGTACCTCACAACTTAGGCTGTCCTCTAAGAGGAGCTGACCCAGGGCCTAAAATTCCTTGTACCATGCAGGGCACAGGACAGCTGTGGGCACATGGTGGCAACCCAGGAAAGGATAGTGGCTGGGGACATAAGACTCTGTGAGGTATGAAAGAAAACCCACCAGAGAAATCTGATATGCTGTCTATACCTAAGAAAGATAAAAAGAGAAGCACAGGATTTTCCCAGGTATGAACTGAAGTTCTCTATGAACTTGCTCTATATCAATGAACCTTCAGACCACTTGATTTCGGGGAATTAGATCACCATGAGGATAGTAAAATGGGGTTCTGGATGGATGGCAAAAATTCTCATGGGATATCTTAAGCCCTTTAAGAGTCAATTACCTTAATTTCTATGTTAGTCCTAAATTCTCCAAACAAATGCACTTCTCAGTATATATTACCAACCTTACCTGACATATAACCGCCATCTTCCAAAGCTAACAATGTAATAACAGACCTACAAAACAAATTTTACTTTTTTTTTACTGTAGCCACCCATCTGATGATCCGACCAATGCACTTGGTTAATGTATTCATGCATAAGTTTCTTTTACAAACATTCTTGTCAGACATGCACATTGGGGCACAACTCTAATCCCAGCAGCTTGAGAGACTGCGTCAGGAGGACAGCTAAATTCAAAGCCAGCTTCAGCAACTTAGTGAGGCCCTAAGGAACTTAGTGAGATTATGTCTCAAAATAAAACATAAAATGGGTTGCGGATCTGGCTCAATGATTAAGTACTTCCGGGTTCAATCCCTGTTATTAAAAAAATGTAATTTCTTCCAGAGTAGGACACATACATCATTCAGGATAAGTTGAATCCATGTTCCTGAGGATGGACATTAATATTTGGGTCAAAATAAACTATTTTCCTCAGGTATGGTGGCCAGTGCCTTTAATTCCAACAGCTTGAGAAGCTGAGGCAGGAGGATCAGAAGTTCCAGGCGAGCCTAGACAACATAGCCAGATCCTGTCTGAAAATAAAATTTTAAAGGGCTGGAGATAAAGGACAAGAGAATAAATCAGACATTATTACCCTTTTTGACTACATGACCAATGTGAACAGACATTAGGAACAATCAGAAAAAGGGGAAGTTACACTCTATTTATGTATGATGTGTCAAAATGCATTTTACTCTCATGTAGAAGTAATAAAAGGCAAGTAAAATAAATAACTTCTGCCAAAAACAAACAAACAAACAAAAAAGGGCTGAGGATGTAGCTTAAGATTCAATATCCCTAGTACCAATAATCCACTGCCTTATTTCACTTAGAGCAGCTATCTTACCAGAACACAAAATGTGCCAAGAGACTATTCTTTCACCTCAAGCATGATATTCAGAAACCGAAAAAAAAGTGTTATGCTTGCCAGAGATAGTGGCACATGCCTGTAATCCTAGAGACTCAGGAGGCTGAGGCAGGGTGATCATAAGTTGGAGGACAGTGTCCAAAACAAGTGGTATACACCTCTTTTTTTTTTTTTTTAAAAAAGGGGGGGGAAGTGTGGGGGTTTCCTGAGGATTTTACTGATAAAGCTTCTCTAGTTTTGATCCCCAATATAAAAAGAAAATATTCCTTGCAATACTTCACTAGAGGAAAAGTGAAATTTAATAGACTGTGTTCATTTACAACACAGGAAGAGGAACAGACATTTGAGAGTGATGGGAAGTGGAGAGGAACATGGCATTTTAGAACGCAGCAGGCAACTGCAAATGAAGCACCTACAGCAGTCTTCAGAGACTCTGAACAGGGAAAAGGAAAGTGGATTTGGGATCCTGCTTCCTGCACATTTGGAAGAGTGGGGGCGGGCCACCAGCAGGTAGGGGAGGGGAACATGAGGACCTGAGCAGTCCATTGAACAATGGAAGCCACAGGATGGAGCCCAGGGCCACCTGCCAGGGAGAATTGGGCCTCATGCTCTGAGCTGACCTCAGGGACCAGCCCATCTCTCAGGCCCAGGGAGCAGAAGCCCAGGGCCAAACACCATGGAGGACTAGGCCGCACCCTCTGCACCAATTTCCAACACCCAACACCGAGCTCACCAGAGGGATCAGTGGACAGAGGCTTAGGGTCAGCTGCCAGGAGGTGACTTCAGGGTTCTACCGTGCAACCCAATCCCCAGGACCAGGCGACAGAGACCCAGGGCAACCTCCAGAGGCGACTCCCTGACGCTCTGCAGCTCACCCCTTTGCGGGGGCCCCAAGGCAGGTGCTGACGACCTTGAACTTCAGTGCTTGTCACAAACTCACCATTTTTGTCTTCCTTGGGGACCTGGTGTTCTCGAGGAACGTCCAGGCACCAGAGATCTCGGGGACACAGGCGAATCAGAGTAACCTAAGCCTTCTGAGTAGCGCACGTGGGGACCGGAAAGGAAGGGGCGGAATTGGTGAGAAAGGAAAAGCCCAAGAGACTGCAAAAGCCCGCCCTTCCCCTCTGTTCAGGAATCGGATTGGACAGTTCCACCCTAATGGGCCGCCTCCAGGAACGCCTCTGCCTTATGACTGACAGCTAATGGTATCCAATCACTTCCTAAAATTCCCTAGAGTGACAGATCCTTGGTCCCAGCCCTTTTCAGGTGGAGTGTCTTTGCTGGGCTGGAAAAAAATCCCAGTTAGAAGCCTTTGCTTGGAACTTGGTAAGGATGGGATTGAGCTCTGGCTCTGGGAGACTGCCTTCCCAGCATGGGTGATGTCCTGGGTGTGAACTCCACCACAGAAACAAAGAACATTTAAAAAAAATTACTCGGGGAGTCTGAGGCAGGAGGAGCCCAAGGTTCCGGTCAGGATCTACAGCGTTATCCATGTTTACTGTGACGGGTCCTTGCTTCCCCAAATGCTGAAGTATAACAGAGAGAAGCACGTGGAGAGTGGAAAGTGCAAGGCTTAATTAAGGGAGAGCAGAAAGGATTTGCCCCCACCCCTTAGGAAGAAGGGGACTGGAAAAGAGAAATCCTTGGAATACAGAAGTCTTCTCCCTTTTATACCTAAGGTCATCTTTTGTCCTCCCACATTCCTGTCCTTTATTTCTCTTTATTGTGCATGTGATGGGGGTTGAAGGTGGAAGGAAAAAGGGTGGGAAACTGGTGGACTGGTGGGGCTGGGAGCAGAGATCTGGGCAGGAACAGCCTAGGGTGGTTTGATTAGCATCTCCCTATTTTACTGGGAGCTACTTCATTAACCCTTATTTAGGACCTGCCCAGGGTCATGGTGAAGTGGCACCTCCTTTCTCCACAGAAAAGCCCTTTTTACCATGGCTGATTTTAGGACTGTCAGCAAAAGAGTCCATTGTAGATAAACTTCCTATTTTCATGTCACCCTGTTTACTTGACCACTGGCAGAGAAGATACCAGCACTCCAGGTGCTAGACACCCCCTTATAGTATAGTACTTTGAAGAAGTGTGCAAACAAGGCTTCTGGCCCAGAGCTGGGCTTCACAGAGATGTCTACATTTTTAACATAAGTTACAACTGGGCTCCATGGTAACAGCCAGCAGGGGGAGAAGAGAGAGGGGAGAAGACACTCTCCCCTTCTCAGGTGCTGTCCTTGAAGAGTTAACTTGCCCAGAACAGTGAAAGAAAAACTTGCTTTTATGTGAACTTCTGTGAATTTCTGAGCCCCTGTCCTTACAGGCTGGGTATAAAACTCTGAAACTCCCTGAACTTGGGTTCAGGGTATTGATTGATTACAGCAAAGTCTGCACCCTCTGAACCTGGCTGCAGCCAAGTAAAACTGTTTCCTGCTATCTTCAGTGCCTTGCCTCATTTGTCCCTACAACAATGGGACATTAATATTTCAATTTCTCAGGTGCTTTTCTGGTTTTCCCAGGCTCAGATTAGACTCCATTTTCTTTATGGTTTCTATTGGACCACATTAACCTAGCTACATAAACTCTTCTCTTTAAATCTGGCTTCACAAACAGGGAAATCCTATCTGAAAATGAAATAAAAGGGTTGGAGTTCTAGCTCAGAGGTCAAGCCACACAGGGAACATACCACAGTACCTCAAAGAAAAAAGATACCTATATACATATATAGTATTGAAAGACCCCAGCCCAGAAACCCCAGGCCCCATTGTGAAACCATCAGGGCGTGTTGCTAACCCACGTAAACACCAGAGAGGTCTATCTGTTAATCAGTTAAGGGTAGTCTATTGTGAGAGGACAGGATGGTTGAGAAAGAACAGAAAAGCAGATCCCAAGGCATGCCTGAACAAACAGGAACTGATAATGATAAGCAGGAACAGAAAAACCAGAGTGTTAATATGTAACTGTCATGAGGTTTATCCAGGAACATAAAGTGAAAAACAACTTTGCCCTTTAGGTAATCTATATGTTGGGTTCAAAATAACCAATAAGAAACCTGTCACTTCCCGCGCGCGTGAAACCTGCCCCATTATCCTATAAAAGATCTGTACCCCAAAGCCCAGGGTGCCAGTTCACCAAAGCTCTGGCTGAGGTTTTGCTGAGCACCCGCAGGCGTCTGTGTCTGAATAAACCTCTTGCGTTTGCAGCCAGTGCCTCGTGAGTCTTTCTTGGACAGGGAATCGGTGGGTCTTTCAGTATCAGGTGGTGTGACCTCAGACAACTTAGCAAGACAGTCACAAATTTTTGAAAATAATATTTAAAGATGACACATATATCACACATTTGTGATATCTAAAAATAAAAACAGTTTGACAATTATTTCTGTAATTCTCATCACCTTCTGCCCCCTGATCATTTGAGGAGATAGCCTGAGCTAAGAAAGAAGCAATTAATGTTGGTGATTCGGCCCAGTGTTCTTTCCCCAGAAGAACAGGGGAAAATGGGGAAGGGGAGTCAATCCTCTAAGGCAGCAATGTGCACTGGAAATTAAATGGCTGCTTTGTGCTTAATGTCCATGTTCTACATTCCACTATTAGGGGAGTTCTAGGAAGTAACCTGGCTCTGGTGATCCCATGCTGTTTACCTCAAAACCAAAGAGAAAATTTCTTGATGAAAAGCAGGAAAGAAACTTTGATGAGTGGAGCTACACCAGGAAGACAAGGGCACCATGTCCTTCACCCTCTCTTCAGGGGCTGTCCAGGACTCTCAGGTTTTATAGAAAGGGCAATCAGTCATAGGCATGTGTGTAGAGGGCACACTGTATGTACGTTTGGCATCATCTGTGGCTTCAGGCATCTGTGAGTCTCATAAAATGTCTGTGAGCTCATGGTCACGTGCCCCCTTGACACACTTCACCCCATTGCATGTTATGCTCGAATTTGGGACCCCCCAAAAGACCACAAGAGGCCAAGGTCCATGTAAGCTGCAAAGAGGTGTTTATTTCAAGCTAGCTTGGTCCTCCATGCACACAGCAACTGGTGAAGCTGAGAGGCCCCGAGCCCAGGGTTTGCAGCAGTTTTATACACTCTTTGTGGAAGACAGGGACTTCACATGCATCATAGCAACTCTTAGCAAATCATCGCACACCATGGGAAAATCATAAAAAAAAAAAAACCTTAAAACATGATTAGCACATTGGCTGGTGGGAACAAGTTGGGTAGGGTTGATTGGCTAGTGTAAGAGAGGGATTTCTTTGAACTGATTGGGTTAACCAAGAAGGGTGTTCCTGCTGAACTATGGGGATTCCCAAAATGTTATCTAGCTCCATAAACTCCTGAGACAGTCATCAGGCATCCCAAATATTTGCCCTATCTCATGCTGATTGGTGGTTGCTAGGGGTTTCTATGGGTCCCCACCTAGCCTGACTAAGTCAAGGACACCTAGCACAGCAGATCTCTCCTATTACTTGCAGATAAACAACTCAGCAGGGTGGGTATGTGCCTAGGAGTGCTCTGTGGGTCCTTCTAAGGACAAGGGTCACACCTCCTTCCTTGGATGGGCTTTGCTCTGAGGTAGAGGCTGGTTTTTAATGCACAGGCTGACCTGAATCGTTCTCTCAGAAAGGTTCCCCTCCCATGTGTTCTGTCCATGTCAACAGTTCAGAGGCACCAACATTTTCAAGAAAAGCCACAAGCCCACCTGCTCCTGCCTGGTAAGCACCATGTCCCTAGATGCTGACCCAGGGCTCTCAGCTTCTGGATTTCAATTGACAGTTAAACCAGAAAGAAATAATAACCCTGCTCAGCTGGGCCCATGAAGCCCGCATATAAAACCCCACCTAGGACACATATGGCCTGTGGTGTTGATACCGCTGGTTACTGGGAGGAGTTCTGCCCCCTCACATGTTGAAGTTTGAACATTAGAGAAGCAAGCCCAGGCAAGCACACAAAGCAGGGTTTATTTATAAAGGAGTGACATAGACTTCTCCCCAGGAGGGAGAGGGGGGCCATAGCTGGTATCCTGACATCACAGAAGCAAGGTGGTCAGCCTTTTTATGAGTTCTAGGCTTCCTGTGTTCTCCATTCCTTTTCCCCTTATCTTTCTCCTTCCTGTCTTGGTGACTAGGCCCAGGAATGCTTGGTGAGATGGCACAAAGGTGACAAACAGAGGGTTGAAGGGGGAGGGCAGGATGCAGCAGCCCAGGGCACAATAACAACCTTATAGCCCCCTGTAGCAAGGGGCAATTCCTGAAACAGGCTACCTTAGCAACAGGAAGGGCAAGGACAGGTCCTTGATGAGGGTGGAGCAAGGGCTCTGGAGGAATTAACATTTCTATCCCTCAGGGGACAGTCTGCAACTTGCCAGACTCACTCAACATTGGCCTCCTTGATTAGACCTGACTCCATTTACCTGTCTGTACTGACTGCATGTCTATTTCTGGATTCAGTATCTACCCCTTCCCACAAAGTAAATACAATTTTATTTTTACTCTTAACTGGAATTGGTGAAGTCTTTCACATATTGTGCACTGGCCCAAATTCAGTCTACCTACCAACATTACCAATGACAATGGGGAGGGGTGCTTATATATAAACAGTAATATTCCCTCAAGTGTGGAATAGTGGCCACATACACATCTAGGGCTGAAAACTCAACTCTAGGTGCTTCCCCCACCCCCATGCTGGGCATTGAATCCATGGCAGGGGTTTAGAACTCCTGAGCTCCATCCACAGTCATTTTTCTATTGTGGTACAAAGAAGTGGGTGGAGCATAAATATAGTGGGTTTGAGAATACAACTCTGAAACCCAGCCTAATTTTTCCTTAAGATTGGGAGCCATCTCATCCAAAACTCACGAAAACTAATTTTTGTTTTAGTAGAAATTACTGCAATCTTTAAACTTGCTTGGAATGCCTGCCCATGCCTTGAAGTCTCCCATACCTGACTCCCCCTGACCAGATAACAACCCTCTCTGAAACCTCAGTGGTACCTCGTAAATTCTGATTTTGGGATCTGAATTTATTTGCTACCTTGAAATGTTAAGCCATGTAGTTCATTAATCTACTATCTGCCTTTGTATTATGCTTGTCCAAATCCTGGTATCTGTAAGTTCTCAAGACTCCCCTCTTTGCAACCTTTTGTGCTATAAAAATGTGTTCCGAGGGCTGGGGATGTGGCTCAAGCAGTAGCGCGCTCGCCTGGCATGCATGAGGCCCGGGTATGATCCTCAGCACCACATACAAACAAAAATGTTGTGTCTGCCGAAATGTAAAAAATAAATATTAAAAAATTCTGTCTCTCTCTCTCTCTCTCTCTCACTCTCCCTCTCTCTAAAAAAAAAGAATGGTTGTTTGATTTAAAAAAAAATGTGTTCTGAGAGAGCTGGGCTATCTTTAGCCTGGGGTTTCGGGAGAGACGACATGGGCAGCTCCTGGGTACATAAATATAACTTTGAATTTGTTTGATTCAAATTTGTAGTCTGTGGTCTTTTCCTTGTGTTGTGGTTTAACAGTGCCAGGTCTCTAAAAAGGCCATCTTCGGGTTTGGCCAAGAGAGCATATTTTTTCCCCATGATGACACATCTTTAAGCCAATATATATATATAAAAAAAAAAAAAAAACAAAAAAAAAACCATCATTGAATAAATTCTTTCTTAGAAAACAACAACAACAAAACTAGAGCAGTATCCTTGGATGGTGGTGCAAACCATGCCAGGAGGGTCAAAAATTCTAGGCCAGGGGCTGGGGATGTGGCTCAAGCGGTAGCGGGCTCGCCTGCCATGCGTGCGGCCCGGGTTCGATCCTCAGCACCACGTACAAACAAAGATGTTGTGTCTGCTGAGAACTGAAAAATAAATGTTAAAAAAATTCTCTCTCTCTCTCTCTCTCTCTCTCTCTCTCTTCTTTAAAAAAAAAATTCTAGGCCAGCCTCTGAAACATAGCCTCATCTTCTCTCAAAATAAACCTTCAAAGGGGCAGGGCATGTAGCTCAGTGTTATAGCACCCCTGGCCTTAATGGCCAGTTTAAAAACAACACCCTGAAGAAGAATAGAGGGGCAAAAGACATAAGAAAATAGAGAGTGTAAAAGGACAGACATAAATCGAACTATATCAACAGTGACATTATATGGCAATTGACTGAACAATCCTATCCTAAGGTAGAGATCAGCAGACAGAATGAAAACAAGTTCCAATTCTGTGCTATGTGCAGGGGTCACTGCTGGGATACAAATGGATAAAGAGTCTGAAAATAAGAGGATGTGAGTCCTACACCATGAAAACAGACACCACGAGTCAGCTCTCCTGTACTACCTCTCCAAAATCAGGCAAAATGTTTCAAAAGCACAATTTATTGAGACAGAACAGCTGTGAGACATGGACACATGACATTAAGGTGTTAATGAATGCTCCATTTTTTTTTCCCAGTGCCAATCCAAATAATGAGGACACAGCTGTGAGATTACAGGAAAAAAAAATGGTTTGCTAGCAAAGGAGCAACACAATGACTACTATCCAGAGACTGGGATTCTGCCAATCAGAAGAAACAGTTGGCTTTTTTTGTGGGGGGTGGGGGGGAGATGGGGGTGCCAGGGATTGAACCAGGTGCACTCAATCAGTGAGCCACATCCCCAGCCTCATTTTGTATTTTAATTAGAGCCAGGGTCTCTCTGAGTTGCTTAGCAGCTCGACTTTGCTGGGGCTGGCTGTACACTCTTGGTCCTACTGCCCCTCATAGACCTTGCTATATTATTATTTTTTAAAACCATACACTTGATCTTTATTAAATTGGTTAAATTGACAGAGTTCCTGAATGGGTAAATCATGCCCAAGGATCCAAAGAAGAAAACAGTATAATGGACAAGAACATCCACCCATCATACAGTTTATTAAAACTTGGTTCCTAATGTATTTTTCTTGGGGGTACTGGGAATTGAACTCAGGGGCACTCAATCACTGAGCAACCTCCCAGCATTCTTTTTTATTTATTAATTGAGTTAGTTTTTTAGAGACCGGGTCTCACTGAGTTCTTTCCTCCTTGTCTTCCAGGAAGGCCAGCTTACAAATCACAACCCTTGGGCTAAGGTTGTGGCTCAGTGGTTGAGCATGAGCCTAGCATGTATGGGGCAGGGTTTGATTCTCAGCACAATGAATAAATAAATAAATAAATAAATAAATAAATAAATATCCACCAACAACTAAAAAGTACTTTTTCAAAAAAAAGGGAAAGCAATCATAATCCTCCTGCCTAAGAATCTTGAGCAACTGAAATTTCAGGTGTATACCACAGAACCTGGGGATTCATAAGAATTTTGCGAATTCAGTCTTTTATAAAATTTTAACAAGAGTGGAATTTAAGACTGCTGCAAATCTTTGAAACTTCTTGTACAGTGTACGATAAAATAAATCTGTCTATATTCATCTCAGTTTGTTCCACATAAGCATCACACTACAAAAGTTTGTGAGAAAATGCATACATGAAGAAAGAAATGTGATTCAAGGTTCAATCAATTACTTGTTATCATGTTTGCCCCCAAATCATGTCTTCAGTATGACAAAGAATATTTAATTTCTCACTTAATCATTGTACATTCTCCCTACTTGCTCAGCTACACACCCAGATCCACCAGAAGGTGGACATCCACCTGACAGCTCACATGCCAACACTATTGCCCAGAAGAGATAGGCAGTCCTGTCAGGAGATTCTGTAGCCCTCCTAAGAGTCTGATTCCAGCACTGATGTGCTCACCAAGACTGAACTCCTACAAAGAATACCCACACCCCAGGACAGTTGCATTCACTCAAGTTCTTCACACTGCCCAGAAGCAAACCTGCAACTACTGCCTTTGGCAAATGGATTTATTACAAATTAGTCCAGACTGCATCAAGTGCTCACACAACACTATGCAATATTTCTACTGAATCAAAGATGTAAAACTAGGAAATTGCCACACTGTCTCATTAGGTGGAAAGTTTTTAGTAATTCTGGGGAGCGATCAAAACTATCTTTTAAACATGAAGTGCTACTGGATGACTTAAGCTGTATTTATAAAAAACAGAAGTGCCACAGCACACTCTTTTGGCCTTCCTTTCCAAATGAACACCGAGATACAGCAAAAGGCTGGCAACAGAGATAGCAATAACAATCACCCCATCTTTGGCATGTTGGCTATCTTAAATATTTGGACACAATTATGTAAGGAACTCTTATCAATGATCACACAAGATTCATGATTCCTGAATAGGTTCTGGGTGAGGTGTTGCTCAGAATGCTTTGATTCCTTAGGATAGGTCATTGAATACTTTAGCCTGAGCAGAAACAGCTCTCTCCACAGCATGTACTGCACAATATCACCTGATTGGAGGCTACAGCTTCATTAGTGATGTAACACACATGAGGCTAGACACCCAAGTAATGTTCCAGGAGCAGATTTATTAGCTGCAGGGTTCTGAGGTATATTATCTAAATTCTTTTTAAATCACTGCTTGGAGTTTCATTGATCTTTATTTACACCCAGTGGGACAGGGATGGAGGTTTATATTTTTTTTACGGGTACATATAAAGGTGTTTTTTGTTTTCCTTTGTTTTGATTAGTTCACAGAAAATGCTTTGTGTACCAATTGTAAGATTAGTCAGAGGTCTGCCAAGCTTTACCACAAAAGTAGAAGTCTGTGTCATAACCCACATTGAGATCTTTGCAAAATCTCTTCCTGACATACTGTTGAAAGAAAATTATGGTGAAGGTCTCTTGAGAAGCTTATTTAAGATTCTTTGGTGGAGAAGGTAGTGCCACTATATTAGGACATCAGATTGGGATCCTCCTTACCAAGCCTTTGGTCATGTGGTGTTTATTAAGAAACCCATCACACAATTTTCCCAGGGCTACTGAGGAACTCTAACACAGAAAGAAATCAAGCCTGCATTTTCTGGCATATTCCACCTAAGTATTATTCATGGGGACAAAAGCTAAGTTGGATGTAGTTTTTTTTAAAAAAAAAATCACTGGTATAAAAGACCTTTAAGAAGGAAGAGACCACTGCAAATGTGGAGGAGACACCTGCAGGGCTGAATCTGCTGTTGTGGTCATCAGTGGATTTCACACACAGCAGCAGCAAACTCACCACCTAAGCTACAAGAGTGCTCGGAGCTAGAATGCCTGCCTAGCATGCACAAGGCAGGATTGGGTCCCCAAAACTAGAAAAAGAAAAGAGAAAGCAACTCAAATATAAAGCAAAATATATTTTGAGAAAGTGCCAGTCCAAATAATATACACAAATGACATTATTTTATAATGCTCTTTATTGTGCCTATATACAACACAACACATGAGACTTAGAACAAGCACAAGTCACAAGAGTGGTGGTCACAGAGTCATCAACAGCTCAAAAAGCAATCAAGGAAAAGAAAGAGGCCAGCTTCAGGGTACACAGACACATCCCTATGGTCCCAGCTGCCAACCTCACCCCATCTCAAAAAATAACAATTAAAAGGTCTGTGGAGAAACTCAGTGGTGGAGCACTCCTGGGTGAAATCTGAACAAAGAATAAGAACAAAGGAGTTCAGAAGACATTTCACCAATCTGTACTTACTCCTGGAGTGGAGAGGCCTAAGCTAACATACACAATATGTAATGAAACATCAGACACAAAAGACTTAAAATACAGAAAAATGGGATCTAACAACAAGAGAGATTTAACCCAGAAAAACATGTTGCTTTCAAATCTTCATGATGATGCAATGCCCCTCTCCAACCCAGGGTATTTTCTTTGTTACCCCTAAATAGACAAAAAAAAAAAAAAAAAAAAAGAAGAAGAAGAAAAAGAAAAAAGAAATGAAGGCACATACCCTTTTCACATGCCTACAGTGGATTTTTCAAAATAAATAAATAAAATGAAATAAAATGAAAATTTCTTCAAGTCTGAACAAGTTCAAATGGATCTGAAACAAGCAAACATCCTTTCACATTTCCACACAAAATGTATTTCTCCAGTGTGACTTTGTAAATGCTTTTCAAAGAGACCTGGAAAGTTGAAATTCTTATTACAATTTTTAAATAGAGAAAAAGGATCTTCCCAGATGTGAATTCTTTATGTCTTTCAAGAAAACTCTGAAAGCTGAATATTGTCCCACATGGCTTATCCTCAGCATTTTCTACAGTACCAATCTTTTCATACAACAGAACAAAACTAGAATATCTGAACCCTTTATATTTCTTACTTGCATAGGATTTATTCATTTTGTTCCAAAAGAATCTTCCCAGCCCTTAGAAAAAATCTGAGAAAACAAGAAGATTTACCACATTTCTCACATTCACAGGGCTTCTCTCCATGAATGTTTTCACATATGAGAAGTAAAACAGGGCTGGGATGGGAAGCTGACAGGATGTAGCAAATCCCCACATTCAGTGGGTTTGTTTTTCAATGTGAGTGAAATGGCTTTGAAGGCAATAGGAAAAATGGAATGATTTGTGATATTTTTCACATTTAAAGAGTTATTCAGTACGATGTGGTGGTGTATGCCTTTAATTCCTGAGACTTGAGAGGCTGATTCTGAAGGATCAATGTTGGAGGCTAGCCTCAGCACCTTAGGAAGACCCTAAAAAATGCAGCAAGTCCCTGACTCAAAATAAAAAGTAATAAAGAACTGGAATATAGCTCAGTGGTAGAACACCACCAGAAAATCCCTAGTGTCTCTCTCTCTCTCTCTCTCTCTCACACACACACACACACACACACACACACACATTTTCAGAAGTGTGAGCCATTTCTTGTGTTTGAGGACACATGAAATATTGATTTTCAATTTCATATTCAAAGGGTTTTTCTCCAGTAAACTTCCTACATGTATATTAGTGAAACAGTAATAACAGAAGAGTTTACCAATTGTTTTCATGCATACAATTTCTCTGTAGTATGTGTTCTTTCACGTGTGTGAAACAGACAGGGTGTGGCAAAGGCTTTTCCACATTGTTGACATTCATAGGGCTTTTCTCTGGTATGTATTCTTTCATGTCTGTGAAGCTGAGGGGATGTGGCAAAGGCTTTGCCACACTGCTTACATTCATAGGGCTTCTCTCCAGTATGTGTTCTTCCATGTATTTGAAGGTCACTGGATCTAGCAAAGCCTTTGCCACACTGTTTACATGCATAGGGCTTCTGTCCAGTATGAATTTGTTCATGTGAGTGAAGGTTAGAGGACTCAGTGAAGGCTTTGCCACACTGCTTACATTTATAGGGCTTCTCTCCAGTATATACTCTTCCATGAATCTGAAGGTTACTGGACATAGCAAAGGCTTTGCCACACTGCTTACATTCATAGGGCTTCTCTCCAGAATGAGTTTGTTCATGTGAGTGAAGGTGAGAGGACTGAGTGAAGGCTTTCCCACACTGCTTACATTTATTGGGCTTCTCTCCAGTATGAGTTCGTTCGTGTATCTTAAGGTAAGAGGCAGAAATGAAGGCTTTTCCACATTGTTGACATTTATAGGGCTTTTCTCTGGTATGTATTCTTCCATGTTTATAAAGCAGATGGGATGTAGCAAAGGTTTTGCCACACTGCTTACATTCATAGGGCTTCTCTCCAGTATTCATTTTTCCTTGAATCGAAAAGTAACAGGATATAGAAAAGGCTTTGCTACCCTGCATACATTTATAAGGCTTCTCTCCAGGATGAGTTTTTTCATGTGAGTGAAGGTACCTGGATCTAGGAAAGGCTTTTCCACACTGTGTACATTCATAGGGTTTCTCTCCAGTATGTGTTCTCTGATGTATTCTTAGTAAACTGGGATAAGCAAAGTCTTTCCCACATACCTTACATTTGAAAGGTGCATTCCCCATGTTTGTGATCTTGTGTCTTAGAAGACTTGTGTGTGAAATAAAGGCTCGACTACCGTGTTTACATTCACAGAGTTTCTCTCCAGAATAAGTTCTTTCATGCCTTCTAAATAAAGAGGAGAAATAAAAGGCTTTCCCACATACCTCACATTGAAAAACTTTACCTTCACTGTGTGTCCTCCTGTGTCTTGGAACACCTGGGAGAAAAGAAGAGGCTTCACCACATTGCTGACATTCAACAGGTTGCCACCTAGTATGAGTTTCTTCATGTCTTTGAATGTCACTGGAACAATTGATGAATTTCCCATGTACTATAATTTCATATGGTCCATCTCCAGTTTGTGTTAACATTTGTGTGTGAACACTTTTGGGAGAAACTAGAGATTTCCAATATTTTTTAAATTCACATGGCTTCTCTTCACATTCCTCGTGCTTGTAGTATTCGTGTCCAGAGTGAGATGTGATGTGCCTATTAAGGAATGAAGGACATACGAACTCTTTTGCAAATATAATGAAGTCACATGGATTTACTCTATTAAAATTTTTCTTTGTTGAATTAAGAATTGGAATCGATTTGAAGGTTTCCCCACACTATTTTGTGCTTTGAAGTTTACCATATAACTTTTTTGAAGAAGAAGTGACCAGCACATAATCAATGCTTGATTCATTCACAATTTGCTATATATTTATAGATCTTTACATTACAACCAACATCAGGTAAGGCTAGGTTTTCTGACTTGCTCAACATGCCTAAAAATAAAGAGATTGAAAGGAAACAATCCTTTGTAACACACCTTCTCTTTGGCTATTATCCAAATAATGATATTCACATATGCAATTTTATAGTACGTTTTGCTTGTCAAATACTTTGAAAAGACTGAATATCTGTTACAGTTAAATATATTTCTGGTAAAAAAACACTATAATAAATACATACTTCTCAAATTATGCATACTTCTTTGGTTGATTTCCTTTATTTTTTTTTTTATTTTTTATTTTTAGAGAGAGTGAGAGAGGGAGGGAGAGTGAGAGAGGGAGGGGGGGAGAGAGAGAGAGAGAGAGAGAGAGAGAGAGAAGTTTAATGTTTATTTTTTAGTTATTGGCGGACACAACATCTTTGTATGTGGTGCTGAGGATCGAACCTGGGCCGCACGCATGCCAGGCGAGCACGCTACCGCTTGAGCCACATCCCCAGCCCAATTTCCTTTAAATATTATATGACAGTTCTCAGATTCCTTCACAAATTCCTCTTGTGAGTACAGTTACCTTATATTGCTCCCAGAGTTTTCAATCTGATCTTCAGTGATCTTGTCTTCCCACTTGTTTCCTTAAATAGAAGAACAGAACAATCTGTATGAATATTTAGGAGCTAGAAATGCTTTGTCAAATCGTAGTTGCCATTTATGCTGCAACAATTCACCAACTGATTCCCTTTTCACCTTCTACATAAATGAACAAAATAAACATGAGTTCTCTATTTGATTAATTTTAGAAACATCATTATTACCTATAGAAGCCAGGTTTCTGAGGACTTCCAGCATCACATCTCTGTAAAGGTTCTTCTGGGAAGGATCCAGCAAAGCCCACTCCTCCTGGGTGAAGTTCACAGCCACATCCTCAAAGGTCACTGAGATCTAAAATATCCCACCAAATGAATAGTGGAGGCCAGGAGAGATTGACAGCATGAGAAATCTATACTCAACATACATGATGTTCACATGATTCCCTGGCCTCTCGATTAATTCCATGATTTGGTCCATCAAACCTTTAATGCACTCAATTTCTTACACCCATTCCAATACTAGAAATTGGATCCTCAGAAGACAAATATTATAGTGATTTATACCCTTTCTTTGGACAGTTCAGAGGAAGTAAGACAGGCTCCCATACCACTCCTAACTTCTTTTTTGGTTGCAATTCTATTACATGTCCTAGAAACATCCTGTGTGGTACAGAGCTAAAATAAGCAATTCTGATAGTGCTTATATTTAGAAAAGAAAGGTGATGAGTAGGAAATTGCAGGAATCATGAAATTAAGCATTTGAGAGAGATTCTGACAACTGCAATGGCTCCCTGTACCTACAACGTTAATATAGACAAAATTGTATTTACTAATGTCTTGTTTCCTCTGAAAGTCTATTGTTCCATACTTAAAAAATGCCTAGAATCAGCCCCCACCCACAATGTCTGGGCATGGGGTCACTTAGGAGATTTCTTCATAGATAACATTTAGTCAATCTTTCACATAGGTTGTCACTATAGGTTAACTGGAGATTGAGCTCATCCTGTGTGCTTACACTGAGAACAACTAGAAGTTCGCAGGTGCTTTACTCCAGAACAAATTCAGTCAACTACCTTAGTATTAAATGACCAAAACAAACATGAGTTCTCTATATGATTAATTTAGTTATTAATAAACACAACAATTTTATGATTTCCTGTGGTAACTGTAAAACCAGAATAAAGTAAGTGAAAGATGTCACATGTCTTAGAAATAACTCAATGACCCAAAAATGTCAACTTGTCCAAACAGCAGCCTTACAAGTTTTATTACTCTCAAAACAATCTTCTTAATAAACAGCAGGCACTACTTGTATAAGTCTCATAGAAACAATGAATGTCCAATGATTGTCAAACTCTTCTTAACAGCAGCTGGTTCACTACCATAAGGTACAGTCATGAGACACATACCAATGTTCTGCTCAAGAACATTTTGATCAATGTTGGAGTACATGTGCAATGGTTGTCTGTTGTGAGAGAGATTCATCATGCCTGTAGCAAAGTTGTTGCAAACAAACCTAAGGCAGAAGCTCTTCCAGAGTGTGGTAAAGCCAAAAGTTTGTAGCCCAGATTTCTGAACTATCCCACATGCACATCTGTAAGCATGCTATGATGTCTGCACAGTGATGAAACAGGCAAAAAGAAAATGTCCCTGCCAGTGACACAGAACCATACTCAAGGACTGAAAACATACAGAAACATGCAGAACAATGAAGAATCCACAATTACAGTCAGAGACATCAGCCCAACTCTGTCAGGACAATGATGCAGGCAGGAGGGCTTCATGGGCCTTTAACTGAAGGGGAAGCACACTGAGGTCTCAGGGTCACAGCAACCTGCACAGGACATAAACCACACCCCTACAAGTGCACCACCAGTGAAATCCCATGTATGCTCAAAGAATATGAGAGCTAAAGCAGAAATCAGATCAGAAGCAGCTGAAAAGCCTCCAGGGAAGAAGACATGAAACACAAGACTCTAAACAGACACAGGACAAAGAGGTGACTCAAGAGAAAAGATGACCATTTTTTTTTTTTTTTTTTTTTTTTTTTTAGAAATTATAAGTTTATTAAAGGACAGCAGAAAAGACTTCTCCCGGAGGAAGAAGGGGACCCAAGAGGTGGAATCCGTGGAAGTGCAGTTGTCTCCCCTTTTTATAGTTCTTTCAGTGATGGAATGTAGGTGGGAAGGCCCAAGGGGTGGGACACAGGTGGGCCAAAGAAGTAGTCTGAGCAGGAAGGACTTCATTAACACTTCTTTGGGATGGACTTTGGCCTAGGGCCTTTTCAGGACTTCATTAGCATTCCATGAGTTGTTCAGTGTTTTCCCTGAGTCATTCTCAGCATGGCCTCCATTTTAGATTTCACTCGATATTAGACCCGATTTACCTAACTACACTGACTACCTAACTTTAAAAATCGGGTCTATGGAGTGGTCCATGATAAAAGTCTGATTGAGAAGTAATAGACTGGAAGGCCATTTGAGTGATGGGTGGTCTATAATTATCTCATGCCTTTCTCAGTCCTGCAACCTGAATTGTTAATATTTCTGTCCTGCGAAGGAAGGGGAGCATCCAGGAGGGAATGGATGCGGGGTTGGGAGTGCTGCGTAGCCCATAGGGAGGCAAATGTGACTGGGGCTTTCCCTCAGTGCCCTTCATCTACCGATCACCCTAGATACCCCTGGGGGCTGTCGGGAGGGGGCTCAAGAGAAAGGACCTTAGGAATCATCTGAGTGTAGCCCAGACCAGAATTCCGCAGTTGTTCCAAACTCCTTCCTCCACCTCCAAGCATCCAAGGCAGATCAGAATTTGGGACACTGTGTACTCATGCCAATTGCTCTCTGGGCCCAGACAGAAAAGTTGGAAGCTGCTTTGGCAGAACCCAACATGCCCGCTCTGTACCGAACAGGTGAAGTAGCCGTCGGGTGCCCACCTTACCCTCCAGAAAGAAAGAGAGAGAAAGATGCACCTCAAACAGACACGGGGTGCGTGCACTTACCTCGGTGTAGAATCTCGTTATGGGACCTCCAATATGTTACCGCTGTTGACCGGTGAGGAGTCCTTGCTTCCCCAATGTTGAAGAATAACACCAAAGAAGCACACCAAGGCAAGGTCAGAGTAGAAATTAGAAGTTTATTAAAGGACAGCAAAAAAGACTTCTCCCGGAGGAAGAAGGGGACCCAAGCGGTGGAATCCCAAGATGACCATTTTTTAAGGAAAAACATGTAAAAGTCCATTATTGGAAACTCATAGAGAATACCAGAGATGGTGCTATATTGGTATCTAAGTCATCTAATGCACATTTCAGAAAAGGAGCTAAAAGCAATCATTGAAATGGCTGCTTCAAAAAACCAGAGAAAGAAGAGCAAGGTAAACCTAAATTTACCACAGAAATGTAACAGAGAAGGTGTTGATGAAACCACAATCAGGAAATTCGTAGTCTGCAAAATCAAGTTCTTCATGAACATCAGCATCACTGATAAACTGACATAAGGCTGAGAATACAGAGGACAGGGACTGGAGTTATGGCTCAGTGGAATAGTGCTTGCCTAGTGCTTGGGAGAAACTGGGTTCAATCCTCATGACACATAAAAAGAAAGAAATAAAAGTGAAAATATACAATAACATTAAAGAAAAAAGCAAAGAGGACAGAAAACCTACTAACACATTTAAAAGTGTCATCATCAACAATGTATTGGGACTTCAAGATTATCATAAACGTACTTGATACAAATTAGAAAATTGCAGAAACTGGACCATTTCTTTGAGAGGGAATACACAAAACAGATGAGCCCATGGTGGCTCAAAAAAACAGACTCAATAACTAATTACTACCCAAAAAGGCAAGGCAAGGCTCTGACATCTCAAACAGGCTTCCATGAGACACTTAAGAACTGCCACCAATTTTCTACCTTTTTTTCCAGAACATATAAGCTAAGTTAACACCTCCTAATTCTTTCTGAGGCATAGGTTACTATATTATCCAAATTAAGTAGATAAAGAAAAGTATTAAATAGAAAAGAAACCTATGAATGATGCTTATAATCATAAATGCAAAATTTAATCATAAATGCAAAAAACTGTACAATCCAGCCAATACACTCCAGGTGTCTATGCAAATGATGTGAAAATTATGGGCACAGAAACCCTCACTACAGTGACTACAGCAGCCATATCCAGAACTGCCCAAAGCTGGATGCAAGGAAGATGCACTTTTCAATACTGAATGGACAAGCTGCAGTTTATCTACATCAAAGAACATCCCCCAGAAAATGAGCTCTGCAGCTTGGAAAGAAACAGCACTCTTAAAGGCAGACTGGTAAGTGAGAGAAGCCAGTTTCAAATGGCCAAGTGCAGTAAGATTCCAAGTCAAGAACATTCTGGAAAAGACAATATTACAGATGAACTAGCAGAACTGAAGGGTGCCAGGGACTTAGGGAGCAGAAAGGGTGGAAGGAATGAGGAGGAGTGATGAACGGGGAAACACAGGATTCCCAGAGCACTGAAACTCTTCTGTATGACATTATCTTCTAAACTATGTGACACACACAATCACATCACACTGAGGAGGAACCCTAAGGTAAAGGATGAACTTTGGCTTATCATAACATGTTGCTTCATCCATCTCTTTATTAAATGTTCAACAGTGGTTTAGTAACTAACAAATACCCTACACCAATGCAATATGTTGAAAACAGTGGAGACTATTGGCTGAAGAAAAGGGATATTCCATACTATGAGTAATGGCACATTTAATTGTCACCTTGATGGGATTAAAGATACTGATAATTAATGGGATTCTGAGTGTGTCCATGAGGGTGTGTCTACAAATGATTGGCATGTGGAACAGTGAACCAAACTGAAGAACCTTAAGGTAGGCAGCACCATCCAATAAGACACTGTCTTGGGTGGAACAAAAGTTGGAAGAGGAAGAAAGCAGCAGAAGAGCAATTGTTTCTTCAAAAAAAGCAATCCTTTCTTCTCAATCGGTTCTTGATTGCTACTGCAATGGCCTGAGGATATCAGAGTCTGCCTTCTTCACTATCCCAAAGGGGACTCTGCCAGCGATTCTCCAGGGAGTTTCAAAAATCTTTGGTCTGCACTAAGGTAGCACCATTGATTCCTCTTGTTCTGAGGCCTCAGCCTCTTGGACTCTGCAGCTACTACTTCTCAAGCTCTCCAGCTGCAGACAGCCACTGTAGACATCCAGCTTCAAGTCAAGTAGGCCAATCTAATGAATCCCCTTTGATAATCATACTTCCTCTTGATACTCTTCCTCTAGAGAACACTGACTAATAAACTATGTAAGCCTAAAATTGCTCATAAAACAAAGTTTATCTAATAAAAAAGTAAATAAACTACCAAGCCATGAAGTTTTACAAATATATACATAAGAAATAATAGTATATACTAAATACCATTTTCATAATAATGTAAAAATAAAGCAAAGAGGAAAAGTCATAGGTACAAATTTCAAAACTATGGACAAAAGCAAGGAAATTGATTTTCAATACTATTTCCATCTGGAAATAAATTGGATGATAAGTCTTCAAAAGTCATTCCAGGGTCTGGGGTTTTGAATCAGTGGTAGAGCACTCGACTCACACACGCAATACCCTAAGTTCAATCCTCAGCACCACAAAAAAATGAATAACTAAAATAAGGGGATTGTGTCCAACTACAAATAAAAAAATAAATATTTTTTCTAAAAAGTCGTTCCAACTGCTGGTGTGGTGGTGTGCACCTGTACTTTAGCCACTAGGGAGGTCAAGGCAGAGAAATAGCAAGTTGGAGGGCAGTCTCAGCAACTTAGCAAGATACTCAGAAATTTAGTGAGACTGGTCTTCATCAAAAATTCAAAGGGGGTCTGGGATTGTAGTTGAGTGGCAGAGCACTTGCTAGCATGTTTGAGGTACTGGATATGATTTCAGCAACACAGAAAAATAAACAAACAAAATAAATGTATTCTGTCCATCTACAACTATACAAAATATAAAAAAAAAAAAAAGAAAAGAAAAAGAAATAATAAATATATAAGAAGAAGAGCTGAGAATGTGCTCAGTGGTCAAGTGCCTGTAGGTTTACTCCCCAGAAAAACACTTGCCCACCTCCAGAACACTGCTCACAAATTGAAATTCATTTCTGGAGGATAACTAAGCATGAGCAAGTCCATGGCATCAATCCCCAGCACTCAATAAGTAAGCAAATAAATAAACAGCAGTCTACAATACTAATTCTCTTGGGCTGGAGAGTAGCTCCGTAGTAGAAAACATGCCAAGCATGTATGTGGCCCTCCCTTAAATCAATCTCCAGCAGTCCTCCACACACACACACACACACAAAATACATGTAATGAGAGATAAAAGTTATTACAATACAAAAGGTACACAATTAGAGGCATAAAATACAACAAAAGAAATAGAAAGACAACACACTTTCTCACAAAGGAGATTGAATGTTCCCATGATCAACACTCTCTGAGAAAGCACTGAGAATTTCAGGAAATTCTGTGAAATTTAGGTATGGTTTACTGTATTTTGGAGGTAAACTTAAGAAAAACTACATCTAAAAATGGAAATAGTAGGGTTGGGATTCTGGCTCAGCAGTAGAGTGCTTGTCTAGCACATGAGAGGCCCTAGGTTTGATCCTCAGCACCACATAAAAATTAATGAATAGATATTTTGTCCAACTACAGCAACAACAAAAAATACTTTTCAAAAAATAGGAAATAGTAGACTATATCTAAGATCAGCCAAAATGTTGTACAGGATAGAGTCAAGAGAGCATTTATGTTGCACCCAAATTTCAGAAGCTAAAAGGCCAGCTCCCAAAGGGGTAGCCCTAGGAGGAGGCACTTAGGAGGGAACAGGAATCAGGTGACATAGTGGGAGTGCTCTTAAAGGGATCAACAAACTTATTTAGACAGTTGTATCGCTCCTTTCCAGAAAACAAGTGTCATTTACTATTTCACTGATATTCAGTGATTAAATCATCATAATTGGGTATTTCAGGTATTGACAAAATTGTCCTTAAAATTTACAATGATGACAGGAGTGATGGTGCACACCTGTAACCCAGCAGTTCAGGAGTCTGAGGGCCGAGGCAATGTAGCAAGACTCTGTCTCAAAACAAAGAATCTAAAAGGGGCTGGTGGTTAAGCACCTCTGGGCTCTATTCCTGATACCAAAAAAACACACAGTTAACATGAACCTGCCAAGTCCAGATAACAACAGTGAAAAACTGTAATCCTTTGTCAAATTCATCACCTTGTGAAGGACAGATACTAGTTTTCATGAAATCACATTCATAAATTTATCCACCACTATTTTTTATAGAATTGGACTTAAAATCTTCAGCAATAATGCAAGACAGAATTTCTCTGTATCTTACATGGCATTTTGGAATCTAGGGTTGGATTTCAATTTGAAATTACTGAAAAGACAAGATTGAAGCTTACAGACTTTCTATACATACTCAGGGGTAGCAAAAGGTAAATTAATTAATTAGGACTTTCCTTTTTCTTTTCTTTTCTTTCTTTTTTTTGGGGGGGTGGTACCCCAAGATTAAACCCAGAGACATTTACTACTGAGCCACGTCCCCAGTCATCCAGTCATTTTTATATTTTATTTTGAGATGCAGTCTTGCCAGGTTGCATAAGGTCTGGATAAGTTGCTAAGGCTGTTCTCAAATTTGCAACACTCCTGTCTCAACCTCTGGAGCAAGAAGGATCACAGGTGAGCTTTTAATATCCACATCTCTCTTGCCTATTTAATAATAGTCCATACCATTTGGCTCTAAATAAATAAACCTGGGCCTCAGATAAGTGAGCACATCATTTCAAAGTGATACACAGAAAGCTTTGGTGCTGAGGGAGCACACATGTGTCAGGCTCAAGGGGCAGGGAAGGTCCCTGACAGCGGGGACATGCCCCCTCCTGGTCTTGCTCCCTGAAAGCATCCAGGATCACTGTCCCAGGGACCGAAGTTGCTGTCTAGATGAGGCCTGTTCCAGGAGATTCCTCAGCTCAGAGCCCCCAGCAGCTTCCCTGAGAGGCTGCACCCTACATCTCAGGCTGTCCCCTAGGAAAAGCTGGCCCAGGGCCTGAAGTTTTATGTTAAGGTCTGTAAACAAGTCAGATTGGCACCTGTTATTTTGCCAGAGAAATGTAAACAAGTCTGCATGGTGCCTGGCAAAATGCCAGAGGGAGTGGTTTGTGAAGTAAAAAAAGCAAGCCATTAAGTGTGGAGATTCCTTATTGGTTGACTGCTGTATCTATTTTATGCTAATTAGATAGGCTGTGTAAAATGTATAAATACCACTCCTGTCCTACAATAAAGGGCTCCCATTCCTGCTGCATCAACGTACGCAAGTTATTCATCATTCCCCGATTATTTTGCTGCAGCCGGACTGCAGCAGTTTTATTCACCCTACAGGACACAGGGCAGCTGTGGGCACTTTGTGGCAGCTCCAGGAGAGGATAGTGGCTGAGGACATGGGACCCTGTGAAGTGGCCAAAGGGAAACTTTGCCCAAGAAATCTGATTATGGTGTCTACACCTAAGGAAGGTAAAAGGAGAAGTACAAGATTTTTACAGCTGTGAACTCAAGTTCTCTATACATTGCATCTACATCAAAGAACCTTCAGAGTACTTGATTTTAGCTAACTAGACCACCATGAGGGTAGAAAGGCAGGGTTCTCTATGGAGAACAAAAATTATCTTGGGCTATCTTAAGCCATTCAATAGCCAATCATCTTAATTTCTGTATTAGACCACAATCTCAAAATTTCTCAGAATATATCATTAACCTTACCAGACGTCTCCAAAATCTACCAAAGCTCAGAATGCAACAACAGACATACAGAAGAAATTTTCTGTATTTTTTTCTGTACCCCAACAATGTGATGTTCCTACCAATGCAATTGGTTAATGCAGTGATACACAGTTTATTTTATAAAAGTTCATGTAGGCCAGACACAGTGGCCCACAACTGTAATCCCAGCAGCTTGAGAGGCTAAGGTAGGAGGATTGCTAAATTCAAAGGCAGCCTCAGCAACTTAGTGAGACCATAAGGAACTTAGTGAGATCATATGTGAAAAAACAATATAAAAAGGGCTGGGGATGTAACTCAGTGTTTAAGTGTCCCTGTGCTCAATCCCTGGTATATTTAAAAAAAAAGAAAAGAAAAGAAAAAAGAAAGAACAAAAGAAAAAAAGAAGAAAATAAAAAAGAAAGAAAGAAAGAAAGAAATTATGTAATCATGTAATTTCTTCCAGGGAGGGACACACACATCATTCAGGGTAATATGAATCCATGTACCTTAGTATAGTCATTAATATTTGGTTTAAAATGAACTATTTTCTGTAGCTGGGGTTGTCAATGCCTTTAATCCCAACAGCTTTGGAAGCTGAGGCAGGAGGATCACAACTTTCAGGCCAGGCTGGGCAAAATACCCAGATCCTTTCTGAAAATCATATTGAAAAGAGCTGGGGATGAAGGACAGTAAATGAATCAGACATTATTGTAGTGGCATCCTCTTTTTTCACAGAGAATTTTAACTGGGTTTCTCCAGAAATCTTCACCATGGCTAATTTTAGGACTGTCAACAAAACAGTGTCCACAAAAAAGTTCAGTGTAGACAAACTTTCTATTTTTATGTTGCCCTATTTGACTGGGCCACTAGTCTGAAAGAAATTAGCACTCCAAGTGCTGGACTCAAACTCCCCTTACTAGTTTTTTACACACTTGTATCCAGTATAGTAGTTTGTAGAAATGTGCAAACAAGGCCTCTGGCCTTGAGCTGGGCTTCACAAAGAACTTACCAACTAGGCTTCATGGAAACAGCTGGTGAGGGAGGAAAGAAAGGGGAGAAGAAGCTCTCCCCTTATCAGGTGCTGTCCTTGAAGGGTTATCTTGGTCAGAACAGAGAAACAAAAAGCTGCCTTTATGTGTGTGACTTGACTATGGTGACTCCATTTTGTGAACTTAGCCATGACACACAAAAAGGTCATGACTGGGGCAGTTTGTATTCTTTTATTCATGAAAATCCTCCAAGAACACAGAATGATCTATGGTGCCAACTGAAGACTGACTACAGCTTTCAGCCTTGCTTGCATTGCCTGAAACCCCAAATGTCCGTTTTGTGGTTTTTGTGCTTAAATATGGAGTCAACTGAAGGCAGGGGCACCACTCTGACCATCTCATTCTTTTGAGAGCAGAGTGTCTGCCAAGAGCCAGCAATATAGGCTTAACTGGAATGAGACTGTGTGGTCTGAGAGTTATTTGAGAGTCTCAGTATTACAATGTGAACTTCTGAGCCCCTCCTCTTACATGATGAGTATAAAATCCTAAAACCACCTGAACTCAGGGTTCAGGGGATTGATTGATTGATTGATTACAGCAAAAGCTGTGCCCTCTGAGACTGGCTGAAGCCAGATAAAACTCTTTCTGGCTATCTTCAGTGCCTTGCCTCCTTTGTCCCTACATCATTATTACCCTGTGTGCTTACGTGACTACATGACTGGGGTGACTCTACATCATGGACTATCAGAAAGGGGAGCAGTTATACTCTATTGATGAAGCCCACGATTCCATATCCCTGGGATCAATGAACAACTTCCTTATTCCCTTTAAAGCAGTTATTTTGACCAAACACAAGCAAGAAAATAGAAAATAGAAAACAAATGCTTTCAAAAGTGTTCTTCTTGCCAGGGACAGTGGCACAGCCCTGTAATCCCAGATACAGGGGAGGCTAAAGTAGGAGGATCACAAGTTATGGGGGGGGGGGAGGGAGGAAGATTATTTCAAATATTTCCCTAGATAAAAAGTGACAATTAGCAGACAGTGTCCATTCATTGGAAATAAGTGGGAAGAACGAACGTCTGGCTGAGCTGTGAGGTGGAGGGAAGGTGGGTTTTAGAAGGCAGGAGGCGCCTGCAATTTGGAGGACCTACAGCAGCCTCCGGAGGAGCTCCCCTGGGAGGAGGAAGGTGCATTTGTGGCCCTGCTTCCTCCACGTTGGGAAGAGTGGGTCGGGCCACCAGTAGGGAGCAAAGGGGACACCAGGGACCTGAGCCGCCCTTCCAAACCCAGGGAACCAGGGGACAAAGCCCATGGCCACCCTCCAGCAGGGACTCTACTGCGCTCCACAGCTCCCCTGCGCGCAAGCCCCAAGGAAGGTGCTGACTGCGCACCTTCAACCTTGGTCGCAAACTCACCATTTTTCACTTCCTTGATGACCTGGGGTCCCCTGAGGAACCTCCAGTCACCCCAGATAGCGGGGTTCACAGGGAGCGAGAGTCACCTGGGGTCCTTAAGAACTCAGGCGCCAGAGAAGGAGTAGGCCAGTTAGTCTGGAAGAAAAGCCCGCGAGATTGAGGAAGCCCGCCCTTCCCCCTCCTTCTGCGCACTGATTGGACAGTTCCCCCCAGTGTCCCTGATGGATGGCCTCCAGGCCCGCCTCTGCATGGTGACTGACAGCTAAAGTCATCCAATCACTGGCTGAAATTGGGTTAGTTACAGATTCTTGGCCCCAGCCCTTTTCAGGCAGAGCTTCCCCTCTGTGCTGGGAACTAATCCACGTGGGAAGCCTTGGCTTAGCCACCAGAAGTGACCTGGTGCTGAGCTAGGCTTCAGCCACAGAGTGCTTTCCGAGCATGGCGAGGCCCTGGGTTTAACCCCAACACAAAAACAAAGCACAGCTTCTCAGGGAGGCTGAGGCTGGAGGGACCCAAGGTCAGTGAGACCCTCTCTTGAAATAAAAGGAAAAGTGCCGGGGTCCGGCTGCAGCAGAATAACGGGGGGGGGGGGGGGGGGGCGGCGGGGCTGACGAATGACTTGTGTACGATGCAGCAGGAATGGAAGCCGTTTATTGTAGGACAACAGAGGTATTTATACATTTTGCACAGCTTATCTTAATTAGCATAAACTAGATACAGCAGTCAACCAATCAGGAATCTCCACACTTAATGGCTCGCTTTTGTTACTTCACAAACCACTCCCTCTGGCATTTTGCCAGGCGCCATCCAGACTTGTTTACAGACTCTAACAGAAAAGGGTGGGGATGTAGCTCAGAAGCCCAGGTCAAGCCCCACTGGGTTTATTCCCCAGTACCTCAAAGAAAAAGAAAAAAAAACTATATTACATATATATATATATATTTTTTCAGCTGATGCGACCTCAAGCAACTTAGAAAGACACAGTCTCCACATTTCTGAAACACTATTTAAAGATATCATATGTATGACCCATACATAATATCTAAAAATGAGAACAATTTGAAAACTATTTTAGTAATTCTCATCACCTCCTGGCCTCTGTTGCTTTGAGGAGGCAGCCTGAGCTGTGAAAGGAAGCAGTTGGGGTTGGCTCTGATGCTCAGGGTTCCATCCCCAGCAGAGAGGGTGGGGGAGGAAGGAAGGCAGTCCTCTAGGGCAGCAATGTGCGGTGGAAGTAAAATGGGTGCCTCGTGCTTAGTGTAGATGTTCTACTTCGACTGTTAGGAAGTCTCATGCAGAGACCTGACTCTGGGGATCCCACAGGTCTGGTCAGGTGTTTGCCTCGATATCAAACAGAAAAGGTCATGATGCAAAGCAGGAAAGGAACTTTGACCAGTGCAACTACACCAGGAAGACAAGGAAACCCTATCCATATGCTGACTTCAGGTGCTGACAAGGATGTTGAGGTTTTATAGAAGGATAATCATAGGCATGTAAATAAAGGAAAAAGTGTATGCAGGGTTTAGTATTATCTGTAGGATTTAGGTTTCAGGCACCTGTGGGTCTCATGTCTGTGAGCTCACACTCACTTGCCCCATTGACACATGTCCCTCTACTGCACAGACTGACCTCATTTTGTCTCTCAGGAGGAAGTCCCCCTCCAGTGTATTCTTTCCATGTCAAGGTTTCAGATGCACTAACATTTTCAAGCAAAGCCACAAGCCCTAGAAAGAACATACCCCCAGAAGCTGACCCAGGGTCTCAGCTTGGGAAGGCTAGTATCTGAGGCCCCGGGGTGGGGCGTGTCACCCTACTCGGCCTGGGGCCCCTCCTCCTGCTTGGCCCTCCATCTTTGCGCCCCACCCCAGGGCTGCTCTCCAGGCCAGGAAGAGAAGGCGCCCGGGGCTGGGTTTCGGTGACTCTGGGTCTCAGGACACCACCGCTTTATTCCCAGGGGCCGTCGCTAGACCCCTCCCCGGGCTTGAGTGGGGCCTGAGTTGCCGAGCGCCCCTCTGCTCTGGGGATCCCAAGGCTGCGGTTGCGCTGCTGCAGGATCTTGTCCCCCAACCAGGGTCCACAATCCACCCCAACCTCTGCTGGCATCTCCGCCCTGGTCCCGCCCGCCCTGCTAGCTAAATCCAATTAACATGCAAACTCTGGCCTGGGCGGTGCCCTTCCGGACAGGTTCTCCTTTCTGGCTGCCCAGTGAGTTTGAGGCTCCTGGAGCTTTTTAACCGGGTGGGGCCTGAGTACAGTGCGGGGGGGGGGGGGGGGGGGGGGGGGCGTCCATTTTTTATTCCCACTGTTATACCAGATTCCTGAGACCCCATAGGCCTCCAGGAGCCGAATCTGATGCAATCACACAGGAGTCTTTACTGCAAGCTCCAGGCTGGACTCACAACCCTTTCCAAGACAGCGGGCCCAGGAGTGAGTTCTGATTTTTGGTTCAGTGAGATTTTATAGGTTTTGGGGGAGATACTCTACATGTCACAACATCACACACAAAGAATTTCACACCATGGGAAAAATCAAACAACTCATAACATTGATTAGCACATTCCCTGGCGGGAACAAGTTGGGTAGGGGGAATTGGTGAGTTCAAGAGGTGGGGCCAAGAGGCCTTGCAAGAGTGTGCCCTGCCAAACAACATGGTTTCCTTACATGTTATGGATCATTGAGACTACTGGGGGAGGGGGGGGTCACCTGGCATTCCAGTTATTTTCCCTGGCTTTAGATGATTGGTGGTTGCTAGTGGGTTGCTATGGGTTTCAGGGTCAAGGTGTAGGTCACAAACACGGTTTGGTTTTTCCAGGAAGTAGCCTTGCTGAATTAGAGACACCTGGCACTGCAGATCTCTCCTGTTATTTATAGACAAACAACTCAGCACATAGCTGTGACCCTGGGGACCAGTGTACCTAGACTCCACAGCAGGAGGAGATGCCCAACCTGAGGCATACACCATGCTGACCTGTGCAGAGAGGGGTCTGGAAGGAGCCCATGAGGCTAAGAGGGAGTATGTTTCCTGGTGCCCACCAAGGACATCAGGAAAGAGGAATGTGAGTGTGGAGAACTGAGGGGACTCTGAGCTCAGGCAGTGCAGGGAAGAAGGCGACAGTGAAGAGCAGACCCAGGCACGACTGGGTGGTCATGGCCCGGGATGTTCATCAGACCCAGGAGTAAATGGGCATCCATGCAAGTGCCTCCTGCTCCACAGTCATTAATAGACCCCAGGACCAGCAATGTCCAGGCCTCTTGGGCACAATGACCGCAGCAGAGCACAGCAAGAATGCCCAGAAGTTTATATAAACATGCAAAATCCTCTGCAGTACAGGACAAGCACTGGAAAGGTGGATCTTGGAAATTCATTGGCTGTAGGGTCAAGAGGGGTATTGCCTTCATGAAGGCTGACCACCTCCAGGGTGCTTCACCCACTTCCTTACTGCTGGTAAGGAAGCTCTAAAGTGTCTGGGAGCCTTGAAACTAGTGCTCCTAAATCCCATCAGAGACTCTGCTGTTAATGTTAAAAGAAAAATTCCTGGCTACCATGTGAAATATTTTGCCACTTGAGGCTCTATTAGTGATGTATGGCAGATGAGGCTGGATATTCAGGAAAATTCCAGGAGCAGACTTATTCACAGCAGGGCTTAGAAGGGTATCACCTAAAATTTTGTGGACCTTGATGTTGTAATTTCATTATCTTTACACCCAATGGGAGGGGGAGGAGGTTTGTTTGTTTGTTTATTTATTTATAGGACTCTACAAAAAAAAATTTTTTTTGGTTGTTCAAAGAAAGTGAACTTTTAATCATTTTTGAGATTATTCAGAGGTCTTCCAAGCTTTACCAAAAAAGAAGAATTAACATCATTAAATCTTCATTCAACACATATTGAGTTCTTTGCAAGACCTTTTCCTGATATTTGTTTTAAAGAAAATTATGGTGAGGGTCTCTGGAGAAGCTTATTTAAGATTCTTAGGTGCAGAAGGGGGCACCAATACATTAGGACATCCGACTGGGTCCCTCCTTACCTAGTTTTGATCACATGCTGTGTATGAAGAAAATCATCGCAGGAGGTTCCCAGGGCTACTGAGGTACCCTGAACACAGAGAGAAGTCCAGCCTGTGTTTTCCAGCATATTCCACCTAAGTATTAATCATGGTGAGAAAAGCTAAATTGGATGTCAGTGGTTAAAATTCCCTGCTGTCTCGGGCTGGGAATATGGGTCAAGCGGTAGCGTGCTTGTCTGGCATGTGTGTGGCCGGGGTTCGATCCTGAGCACCACATACAAACAAAGATTTTGTGTCCGCTGAAAACTAAAAAATAAATATTAAAATTCTCTCTCTTAAAAAAAAATGTCAAAGGATAAAGTTAATTCAATTGATTAAGTTAAAAAATAAATAAATAAAAATCCCTGCTGTTAAATATGTTTAAGAAGAAAGGGACCAGGTGAAAACGTGGAGGAAAACCTGCAGAGCTGCATCTACTAAAGTGGTCATCAGTGGGGTCCATGCACACAGCAGCAGCAAACTCACCACCTGAGCTAGGGGAGGGCTCAGTGCTAGAGCACCTGTCTAGCAGGCACAAGGCAGGTTTGGGTCCCTGGCACCAGGGAAAGAGAAGAAATAGAAAGCCACTCAATTAAGTACAGGGCAAAGTATATTTTGAGAAGGTGCCTCTCCTAACAATACATACAAATTACAACTTTTATACTGCCCTTAAATGTGCCTACATACAACACAACACATGAGACTTAGAAGAAACACTAGTGACAGAGTGGTGGTCCCAGAGTCATCAACAGGCCAATAAGGCACCAAGGAAATGGAAGAGGCCAGTTTCAGGACACAAAAGAGCACATCTCTATGGTCCCAGCTGCTAGGAGGCTGAGAAAGGGTGACCACAAGTTTGAGGCCAGTGTCACCCCCATTTCAAAAAATAATAATAAAAAGGCTAGGGGGAATCTCAGTGGTGGAGCACTCCTGAGTAAAATCTGAAGAAGGGAGCAAAGGAGGAAAAAAGAGACATTCAGCCAATCTGTACAGAATGCCGGAGTGCACAGGCCTCAACTCACATACACAATGTGTAAGCAAATTTTGAATCACACAAAAGAATAAATTGAGAAGTCATGAAGTAATAATTTTTGAGAAAAATAGTGGGCAGCAATGTTGTGAGAAAAGTCAAAGAAATCAATAGTTGCATTACACAGTGAGGATGAAAGAACTGCATTAAGGAGGGTATGTAGAGAAAAGGGTGACTTGATCCTGTACATGTGTGTGCATGTGGGTATGAGTGTAAATATGTGGGTGGCACAACTCAGCCCTCTCAGGTGTTTGCTTTTGTAGTTTCACTTGGTGCTCTAGAGAACACTCACATGAGCACCAGGGCACGTTCCATAGTCTCAGTGACTCTGCGAAATTGATTATCTGGTGTCTGGTGCACAGAGGGAAATATAAAATCATTTGTTTAAAAAATTCTGTAATAGTCTTAGTGATTATTTGCATTTCATTTTATCATAAGATCTTAATAGAAATGAAAAGATTTGTTCCCTTAAATACTAAAGCAGTTCTCCCACCCTGTTTTCAACAGAAATTATCTAAAATAAACTTTTTCCAAGTGGACTTCAGTTTAGTCCAACTGGAAATATAAAAATTTGGAGTATAAGGTGTGAATTAATGTCATTGTGATGCTCTGAATCATTCTAGAATCTTAGAGCTTGAATGGCATTAGTATACATAAACACATTAAAAAGTAATTCTTGCCTCTGTATCAACTAAGACTTCGAAACTCTACAGAAAGAAGGCACATAATGATTTACTTCAAAGTTTCAAGAAACATCTAGGAGCCAGGCATGATAGCACGTCTGTAATCCCAGTGGCTATAGAATGAGAATCACAGGTTCAAATCCAGGCTCACCAACATACTGAGGTCCTTTAGAAGAATTTAAAAAACACTTCAATCAAAATTTAAAAAATAAATAAATAAAAACAGGTCCAGATGGGATCAAGGCTTATGCACTTTCACAATATTTATTTTGTGAAAACATATATAAAAGTCATAAAAATGGACAATAAAAGAAAATGAACTCAAGGGAAGAAGAGAGATGAAAATTCTTTAAAAAAAATTAAACTGCTGCAAATACAGGTTAATACATTTTAAATACACAGCTTGGTATTATTCTATATCATACTTCTTTGTACAAAATCATACTACACACTAGATTTTGCCAACTCATACACAGTAAATATAGGATTATGTCAACATATGGGACAGTTGACAACAGATGCAAAAAATATATAGAGAAAAATTAAATCTAACAGGAAGAGATATTTAACCAGGAGAAAAATGTTGCTTTCACATCTTCATGCTGACACAATTCCTACATCCACTCCAGGGTGCATTCTCATTACCTCTGAATAGACAAAAAATAAATGAAGTCACACACCCTTTTTACTCGCCTACAGTGGTTTTCTCAAAAAAAGAAGTTTCTTGCTGAAGGGGTTGCATAACTGTAATTTCACTGGAAAAGCAGGCTGAGGCAGGGGATTACAAGTTAAACATCAACCTTAGCAACATAGTGAGGACCTAAGTAATTCAGTGAGATCATGGCTAAATATTTGAAATAAAAATTAAAAAGAAGTAGGATGTGGCTCAGTGATCAATTGTTTCTGGGTTGAATCCCTGGTCTGAAAAAAAAAAGTAAAAGAAATTGAAATAACAAATTCTCTCAAGTCTAAATAAGTCTAAGTGGATCTGAAACAACTGAAAGTCTCACCACATTTCTATATACAAGGCTTTTCTCCAGAGTGAGTTCTTCCATGATGTTCAAAAAGAACATGGAAAAGTGAAAGTGTCATCACATTCTTTAAAGAACAGAAGGGTTTTCCCTGATGTGAATCCCTTTATGTCTTTGAAGGAAACCAGGAAAGCTAAATACTGCCCCACATGGCTTTTCCACAGGATTTTCTACAGTATGAGTCCTTTCATACAAGTGAACAAAACTGAAACACTTGAACACTTACTTGCACATGATTTATTCATTTTGGCATGAATCTTTTCAGAAGAGTCTTCCCAGACCTTATAAAAAACTGGGAAAATTAGAAGACTTCCCACATTAATCACATTCTCAGGGCTTCCCTCTGTATTGTCATATATGAGAAGGAAAGCAGGGCTGGGATGGGAAGTTGACAGAATGTACGCAATCTTCCTCATTCTGAGGGATTGTTTTTCAGTGTGAGTGAAGTGACTTTGAAGGCAACAGGAAAAATGGAATGATTTTCCAATCTTCACATTTAAAGCTTTATTCAGTTGGATCTAGTAGTGTTTGCCTTTAATCCCAGAGACTCGGGGTCTGAGGCAGAGGATCACAAATGTGAAGCCAAACTCAGCACCTAAGCAAGGCCCTAAGGAACTCTGCAAGTCCCTCTCTCAAAATAAAAAGGAAAAAGGTTGTGGCTCAGTGATAGATGACCACCAGGCTAAATCCCCAGTACTATAGATAGGGAGATAGATAGATAGATAGATAGATAGATAGATAGATAGATAGATAGATAGATAGATAGAAGATTGATTGATTTGGACATGTGAGCAGTTTTTTCACTTCGACAAGAAATATTGATCTCCCACATTTCACATTCAAAGAATTTTTCTACAGAAAAATTACTACATGTTAATGAGTGAAACTTTATGAACAGAAGACTTTGCCAATTGTTTTCATGAGCACGATTTCTCTGCACTATGGGTTCCTTCATGTAAGTGAAGCTGAGCAGATGTAACAAAGGCTTTTTCACATTGTTTACAACCATAGAGCTTCTCTCCGATATGTGTTCTCCCATGTCTTTGAAGTTCACTGGAATTAGCAAAGGCTTTGAAACATCGCTTACACTCATAGGGCTTCTCCCCAGTATGCATTCTTCTATGAATCTGAAGATAACTGGATGTACAAAAGGCTTTGCCACACTGCTCACACTCATTGGGCTTTTCTCCAGTATGAGTTTTTTCATGTTGGGCAAGGTAACTGGAACTAGCAAAGAAATTACCACAATGCTTACATTCATAGGGCTTCTCCCCAGTATGTTTTCTTCTATGTCTGTAAAGGCTACTGGATGCAGCAAAGACTTTGCCACAGAGCTTACATGCATAAGGCTTCTCTCCAGTATGAGTTCTTTTATGTAAGTGAAGTTCAGAGGAACGAGCGAAGGCTTTGCCACACTGCTTACATGCATAAGGCTTCTCTGCAGTATGAATTGTTTTATGTGAGTAAAGGCCAGAGAATTGAGTGAAGGCTTTTCCACACTGCTTACATTCATAGGGCTTCTCCCCAGTATGTGTTCTTCTATGTCTCTGAAGGCTAATGGACCTAGCAAAGGCTTTGTCACACTGCTTACATGGATAAGGCTTCTCTCCACTATGAACTGTTTCATGTGAGTGAAGGCCAGAGGAATTAGTGAAGGCTTTTCCACACTGCTTACACTCATAGGGCTTCTCTCCAGTATGTGTTCTTCCATGAATCTGAAGGGAAGTTGATGTAGCAAAGGCTTTGCCACACTGCCTACATTCATAGGGCTTCTCTCCAGTATGCGTTCTTCCATGAATCTGAAGGTAACTGGATGTAGAAAAGACTTTGCCACACTGCTTACATTCATAGGGCTTTTCTCCATTGTGAGTTTTTTCATGTGAGTAAAGGTTACTGGATGTAGCAAAGGCTTTGCCACACTGCTTACACTCATAGGGTTTCTCTCCAGTATGTGTTCTTCCATGTCTCTGAAGTTCACTGGAGCCTGCAAAAACTTTTCCACACTGCTTACATTTATAGGACTTCTCTCCAGGATGTGTTGTTCTATGTCTTTGAAGGTTAGTAAAACTAGCAAAAGCTTTGTCACACTGCTTACATTCATAGGGCTTCTCTCCAGTATGTGTTTTTCCATGTATTCGAAGGTAACTGGATGTAGAAAAGGCTTTGCCACACTGCTTACATTCAAAGGGCTTTTCTCCAGTATGTGTTCTCTGATGTATTCTAAATAAACTGGGATAAGCAAAGTCTTTCCCACATACCTTACATTTGAAACGTGCATTCCCCATGTGTGTGATCCTCTGCCTTTGAAGACTTGTGTGTGAAATAAAGGTTTCACGATCTTGTTTACATTCGTAGAGTTTCTCTCCATAATGAGTTCTTTCATGTCTTCTAAATAAAGAAGGGAAATGAAAGGCTTTCCCACATATTTCACATTGAAAAGTTTTACCTACACTGTGTGTTCTCATGTGTCTTTGAACATGTGTGGAAGAAGATGAGGCTTCACCACATTGTTGATATTCATAGGTTTGCAACCCAGTATGAGTATCTTCATGTCTTTGAATGTCACTAGAACAACTGAAGACTTTCCCACGTACTGTACTTTTGTAAGGTCCCTCTCCGGTTTGTATTAACATTTGTGTGTGAACATTTTTTAGAGAAGCCAGGGATTGCCTATAGTGTTTAAATTTATGTGGATTCTCTTCACATTCCTTGTGGTTGTAGCATTTGTGTCCAGAGTGAGATGTGATGTGCCTATGAAGTAATGAAGGGCATATGAAGTCTTTGGCACACATATAATAACCACATGGATTTAGTCTATTAAAATTTTACTTTGTCCAGGTAAAAACTGGAATCTCATTGAAACTTTCCCCACACTATCTTCTTGGCTGTTGAAGGTTACCACATAGCTTCTTTGAAGAATGACCAGCACATTATCAATGCTTGATTCATTCACGACTTTATACTTATTTATAGGACCTAGGCTTACATTACTATCAACATCAGGTAAAGGCTAGGTTTCCTGATGCGTTCAAATTGCCTCAAAATCAAGAGATTGAAAGGAAACAATCCTTTGCAATGCAGCTTCCCTATGGTGATTATCCAAATCATGATATTCGCATGCAATTTCATATATTTTTGGCATGCCAAGTACTTAGAAAAAACTGAATATCTGTTACAGTTAAGTATATATTTCTGGTTAAAAAAAAAATCTTATAAGAATAAATATATTTCAAATTGTGCATACTTCCTGAGTTGGTCTGTTTTAAAAATTATATGACCTTCTCAGATTCCCTCAAATACACCTCTTGTGGGTACAATTACCTTAGAATGCTCTCAGAATTTTTGATCTCATCTTCAATATTCTTTTCATCCAATTTGTTTTCTAAAATGAGAAACCAGAACAATCTGTATGAATTTTTAGGACACAAAACTGCTTTGCCAAATTGTAGGTGCCTTTTATGCTGCAATAATTCAACAATATATTCCCTGTTCATGTTGTAAATAAAGGATAAAAATAAACATGAGTTTTCTATTTGATTAATTAAAAAAAAATCATTATTACCTATAAAAGCCAGGTTTCTGAGGATTTCCAGCATCACATCTCTGTAAAGGTTCTTCTGAGAAAGATCCAGCAATGCCCACTCCTCCTGGGTGAAGTCCACAGCCACATCCTCAAAGCTCACTGAGATCTAAAATACCCCACAAATGTTTACTGGAGGTCAGAAGAGATTGGCAGCAGAAGAAATAAGTACTCAACATGCTTGATGTCCACAGGATTTTATGAATTTCTGATTAATTCAATGATTTGGTCCATCAAATCCTTCCTGCACGCAATTACTCACAAACATTTCAACACTAGAACTGAGCCACTCAGAAGGCAAGCAACTAAGTGTTTTACTCCCTTCCATTGGTGAGTTCACAGGAAGTAAGACAGAATCCTGGGTCACTTTCTTGGTTACACCTCTATTACATGTCCTAACAACCTTCTCTGCAGTGGAGAGCTAATATTATCATCCCCGACAGTACTTACCCTTAGGAAAGAAAGCTGACTGAGTATGAAATTGTTGCAATCACAGAACTCAGCAATTGAGAGAGATTCTGCCAACCACAGTTGGTCACTGTGCCTACACAGTTAATATAGACAACAGGGCATTCACTGATCTCTTGATTCTTTCTGAAAGTCTATTGTTCCTTCTTTAAGGAAATGCCTAGAACAGTCCCCACCCATGACTTCTGAGCATGGATCACAAAGAAGATTCCCCTACAGACAGCATATAGACAAATTGACACTTGGGTTGCCACAATTTGTGAACTGGGGATTGCGTTCATCTTGTGGGATTACACGAAGAGAACAAGTAGATATTTGCAGGTGCATTTCTCCATAACAAAATTAATAAAATAGAAAACATGCACAATGATTAATAAACACAAAAAATTAACGATTTCTCAAGGTTACTATCAAAGCAGAATGAGGTAAGTGGAAAGATGGAACATGTCTTAGATATAACTCAATGATACAAAGATGTCACCTTATCCAAACAACAACATTGCAAAGTTTTATAAGTCTCAAAACAGTTTTCTTAATGAACAGCAGACACGAATTTCTAAATCTCATAGCAACAGTGAATGTGCAAGGATTGTCAATAACCTACTGAAAAGCAATCAATTCACTACCATAAGGACATGTTCCACATAGACATGTTCCACTCAAGGACACTTTGGTCAAGAGTGGGCCACATGTGCACTGGTGTCTGTTTTGAAAGAATTTTCTCCTGCCTGTAATGATGGTGGTGCAAATAAACCTAAGAAAGAAGCATTTCCAGGGTGTGTAAAGAAGCAGGGTTGCAACCCAGAATCCTCACCTATCTAACACAGTTTGGGTGTGAAACATGCCATGCCATGTATAATCATAACAATACTATGATGTCTGCTCCATGAAGGAACAGCCAAAAATATCACCTACCAGAAGGTGCCCCTGCCACTGACACACAACCATTCTCAAGGACTTAAAACATGTGATCTCCTGAGCAGCACAGTATCAGCAGAGGTGAGCAAGAGACCATGAGGAAGGCTTCAGTGGGCTGGCCTTCACAGCATGGAAAGATGAGTGAGAGCAGGTGTCTTGGATACAGATCACAATGATGGTCCAGGCAAACTGGAATCTGGGTGGCCAAAGGCACTATATCCTCAATTCTGTAGACAAAAATCCATTCAAATGTAAAACACTAAAACACATTTAATGAGCTTACAAGAAATTTTATTTTATTTACTTATAGGGCACTTAATGACTGAGCCACATCCCCAACACATATGCCATTTTGACACAGTACTCAAAAAACTTCCTCAGGGCCTTGTGAGAGGCTGAGGGTAGCATTTAAATTTATAATTCTTCTGCCTCATCCTCCAAGGCTGCTAGGAATACAATCATGCACCATTGCACCTGTGGAAATTTAGTTTTGTAGAAGAACATGTTACACAATTCCCTAATGATTAGAAGAAAGAAAAAAAATCAACACTCAGAGCAAAATGACACAATAGGGAGCCTGGAATCATCTCAGTACAGCCATGAAATAGAGCAGAAGTGGAAACCCAAGCCAAACCATCACAACAAGAATGTCATCATGCCCCAAAGCCCTGAAAGTTTCCCAACAGCTCCGTGAAGCAGTCATAGGGAAGAGTGCAGTGCAGCAACCATGGTTTGACCTTCATGATCCCTTCAGCCTGACCCTTTATGACTCCAGACACACATCACATCTTCTTCAGTTTTGGGCAATTCATACTAAAATCACCATGGAAATATATATATTTTTAAATATTTTGTTTTTTAATTGTAATGGAAGTCAATACCTTTATTTATTCATTTATTTATTTTTCAATGTGGTACTGAGGATTGAACGCATGGCCTCACATGTACTAGGTGAGTGTTCTACCACTGAGCCACAACCCCAGCTCAACCATGGAAATATATTAATGCCTAAAACCAACTCTCACTCTTCTACATCAGAAGTAATCACTATAAAAAATAGGCAGAAAATCCTTAAAAGGATTTAAGTAAACAAACAGCCTGCAAATAGCAAGAAAGAAAACTATTGTCTACCCACTCACCCATCACCTAAAATTTGACCAAGAAAGCTTCAGAGAGTTTCTTTTAAAAATCAGGTTTTAAAAACACCCAGGTCTAGAAAGCTGAGGCAGGAGGTTCTCAAGTTCAATACCAGCCTTAGCAACTTAGTTAGGCCCTAAGCAGGTTGGTAAAATCCTGAAAGAAAGTTAACAAAAATAAAAGTTAAGGGGGAAGGTGCTGGGGATTTGGTTCAGTGTTTAAGCACCTGAGGATTTACTCCACAGTATGCTCGCCCAAATAAAACCACCGAGATATACTGATGAAAGAGGAAGTTCACACAGACTAGGAAGAAACATAAAAAAGAGGACCATGATCCACATGCTCAGTACTGGTTGCTCTCCAGGTGGGAATCTGCAGAGCAAAGGCACAGCAGAGTTTTCAATAGCACCACTGTGTGTTAATGCACAGGCCCCAGCACAACTACTCACAAAAAGCAGACAAGTGAGGTTTTGCTGTTTCTACTATTATTCTCTAGTTTCTGGAATATGGAAAAATGAGGCCAGGGGACACTGAGATCTGGCAGCAACAGTTTATTAGTGGCACTACAGCCCAGAAAAATAATTTCCAAAGCGTGAGCCCAGAGAACATCAGGGCTTTTTCTTTTATACATAAACAAGGTTTGAGGACATCAAGAAAGAAAATTGGGGCAATATATTGGAGAGTGAATTTTTTATTTCTTATATGGAAACAAGCTTCCCAATGACCTAAAGACTCATACACATTTGGGACTTTTACTATGCTCAACCTGAAGAGGGATTGTTCTTTCTCTGCTACTTTGTTGGCTGCTTCTCCTACGGCATTACAGGTACCTGCAGCTGTTGCCAGTTCTCATGGTGAAATGTCAGAGACCACAGCTGATGGGTGTCAGTCTGCAAAACCACAGCCTATCAGCTCTGAAATTGCTACAGTTTTCATTTTGTTGGATGATCTAGCATTCAGAGAAATTTTTCAAAGGAGCTGAATACAAAATAATTTGTTAGACTTCCTAATGTCTGCCAATCTTACTGGAGTGAGATGGTACCTTAGGGTGGTTTTGATTTACATTTCTCTGACTGCTAAGATATCATCCAGTAAGATTGGCAGCCATTAGGAAGTCAAACAACAACAAGTGCTGGCGAGGATGTGGGGAAAAGGGTCCACTTGTACATTGCTGGTGGGACTGCAAATTGGTGCGGCCAATTTGGAAAGCAGTATGGAGATTTCTTGGAAAGCTCAGAATGGAACCACCATTTGACCCAGCTATTCCCCTACTCGGTGTATTCCCTAAAGACCTAAAAAAAGCACACTATAGGGACACTGCTACATCCATGTTCATAGCAGCACAATTCACAATAGCAAGACTGTGGAACCAACCTAGATGCCCTTCAATAGACGAATGGATAAAAAAAAATGTGGCATTTATACACAATGGAGTATTACTCTGCATTAAAAAATGACAAATCATAGAATTTGCAGGGAAATGGATGGCATTAGAGCAGATTATGCTAAGTGAAGCTAGCCAATCCCTTAAAAACAAATGCCAAATGTCTTCTTTGATATAAGGAGAGTAATTAAGAACAGAGTAGGGACGAAGAGCATGAGAAGAAGATTAACATTAAACAGGGATGAGAGGTGGGAGGGAAAGGGAGAGAGAAGGGAAATTGCATGGAAATGGAAGGAGACCCTCAGGGGTATACAAAATTACATACAAGAGGAAGTGAGGGGAAAGGAGGAAAAATATAAGGGGGAGAAATGAATTACAGTAGAGGGGGTAGAGAGAGAAGAGGTGAGGGGAGGGGGGATAGTAGAGGATAGGAAAGGCAGCAGAATACAACAGACACTAATATGGCAATATGTAAATCAATGGATGTGCAACTGATGTGATTCTGCAATCTGTATACGGGGTAAAAATGGGAGTTCATATCCCACTTGAATCAAAGTGTGAAATATGATATATCAAGAACTATGTAATGTTTTGAGCAACCAACAATAAAAATTAATTAAAAAATAATAATAATAATTTGTTAAAAATAGCTCAGACACCTATTCTCTAGGCAAAGGCATGAAGCCTTCAACAAACAGAAACCACAGAATAGGAGAAAAGGAAGAAACACATTTTCTTTTTTTCTTTTTTAGTTGTTGATGGAACTTTTTTCAGTTGTATGTGTGTTGAGAGTCAAACCCAGTGCCTCATGCAGGCTAGGCAAGCACTCTACCACTGAGCCACAACCCCAGCCCCAAGAAACATATTTCATTAACTTAAAAAATATACAAAGAATACTGAGGAACAGCAAAACATAACTCATGAATGGAAAATAACAGACGTGAGATTGACCATGCCTGAGTAAGATAAGACTCCAGAATCCCTGGGATAAATTATTTTTCTATTCATTTATTCATTTGTTTGTTTATATTTTGTACCAAGGATTGAACCAAAGGGTGCATAAAAAATAAGCCACATTCACTGCCCTATTTTATTTTTAATTATTTCTATTTTGAGAGAGAATTTCTCTAAGTCATTCAGTGCCTAACTTGATGAGCCTTCCTTTGAATTTGTGATCCTCCTGCCTAAGAGTCCTGAACTGCTGGGATTAAAAGGATGTGGGGGCCCTAGGCTAAACTTTCAAGTAACTGTCTTCAATTGTTAGTATGCATGCACCTGAAAAAAAGTCAAAATACATCAGACGGAGACATACAAAACTCCCCAGGACAATGAAGAATAAACTGCTACATTGGGAGACCTCACCACAACACTGCTGGTTCTGTGATCATGTAGCAGAGCAACAGACAGGAGGGCTTCCCTGGCCATTAGTCAAAGTGCAACACACAGCCTTCTCAGGATCACAGTACCACCACCCAGAACAGGCCACATTCTGAGCCATAAGTCTCACCTCAACAAGTATGCAATGCAGTGAAATCCCAAGTAGGCTCAAAGAACATGGGAGTTAAAGCAGAAATCAGATCAGAAGCAGCTGGAAAACCTCTAAGCAATGGGAGATGCAACACAGGGCTCTAAACAGACACAGGAGGAAGAGGTGACTTAAGGGCAAATGTGACCATGTTGAGAAAAATGAAATATAAAAGTCCAAAATGGGAAAAGAACACAGATGGTGCACTGGGGGTCTCTACAGCATCCAAAGCACATTCCATAAAAGAAGAGATAAAAGCAATCATTGACCCCTGTACTTAAGTAAAGGAGAGAAAAAAGAGCAAGGTAAGTATTAATTAAGCACAGGCGGGTAAGAGGGGGTGTTGGTGAAACCACAATCAAGAAATCAGCAGGGGCTGGTGCTGGGGCTAAGTTGTATCTCACTCTCCTTGTATGCGTGAGGTACTGGTTTCATTCTCAGTGCCACATATAGCACCAGTGAGACACTGGGTTGAATCCATACCAGCACATCAAAGTAAATAAATAGAAGAAAGGTATGAGAAATACAACAACATTAAACAAATAAGAAACCCAAGACACAGACACTACCCATTAGAGTTAAAATAGCCACCATTACCATCCATGGGCTCTTCAACAATATCATAAACATGCACTTGACACAAATCTGATAACTTAGAGGAAGTGGCCCCATAATTTCAGAGAGACCATCTCCTACAACATACACAGAAGGACAAATACACAAAACACATGAGCCTGTGCCTACTGAAGAAACTGACTCAATAACTCATTACCATCAAAAAAGTGAAATGTAGGACTTTTAGACATCCTACCGGCTGCCACCAGACACTCCAGAACTGCCACCAATTTTCTACATTTGTTTTGAGAATGAAGAAGCACAGGAAACACCTTCTAATTCCTTTGGAGGCATATGTTACATTATTATCAAAATTATCTTGATAAAATGAGGAAGCTATGAATTATTCTCACGATCATAAATGCAAAATACCTCCACAAACATTACTTAACTGAATCTAAAAATTAATAAAAAGAATTGCATACCAAGTACAAGATGTTGAAAACACTGGAGACTATAAGCTAGAGAGAAGAGGTGTATGATACTGTGGGTGATGGTTCACTTTGATGGAATTAAGAGACACTAATGATTAATAGGCTTCTGGGTGTGCCCATGAGGCTGTGTCTAGGAGTGATTGGCATGTGGGATAGCAAACTGGAAAACCTCCCTAAGTGTGGGTAATGTCATTCAAATAAGATGGTGGCTTGCATGGAATAAAAGTTGCAAGAACATGGCAGCAGCTACACATGTAAGCTGGATTCTATACAGATGGGTTTTCCACTGCTGCTGTGATTGCCTGAGGATATCAACTTTTCCTTCTTTACTCTTCCAAAGCTGATTCTGCCAGTGATTCTCCAGGGAATTTCCAGAAGCATTAGATCTCAGACTAGGGTAGCACCCTTGATCCCTCTTGTTCAGAGGCTTCAGCATCTTGGGCTGCACAGCTACTACTTCTCCTGCTCCCCAGCCAGCAGACTGCCACAGAGGACTCCCCAGCTGTGGTCATCTCAGACAATCTAATAAATACCACTTTTGTATTCATTTTTCCTGTTGATTCTGTTCCAATGGAGAACCCTAACTAATGTACTATATAAGACTACAATTGCTCTAAAAAATAAATTCAATAAAAAATGAATCAACTACCACACCATGGAAGATTCACAAATATATATAGAAGAAACAATATTACATAATGAATACCTTTTCCATAATAATGCAAGAGTAAAGGAAAGAGGAAGAGTTATATATGCAAATTTCAAAAATATAAAGAAAAGCAAGGAAACTGATTTTCAATACTGTTTTCATTTTGAGAGAAATGGGTGACTTATCTTTAAAAGTCATTATAACTCCTGGTTTGGTGGAGTCCACTTAAAATTTTTGCAACTAGGAAAGTCAGGGCAGGAAGATGACAAGACTGAAGCCAGTCTCAGCAATGTAGCAATACCATCAGAAACATAGTCAGACTTGGTCTTAATCAAAAATTACAATCAGGAAAACAGGCTGTCACTGAGTAACAGAGCACATTCCTAGCATATTCGAGGCATTTGGTTTGAAACATAGAACCACAAAAAAAAAAAAAAAATCAACACAATTAAGGTGTTCTGTCCATCTCCAACTATAACAAAATTAAAAATAAATTTAAATATAAAAAATGCTGGAGATGTGCTCAGTGGTCAAGTCCTCTGGGTTTAATCCCTAGGAAAACACACACCCACCATCAAAAAATGCTTTCACCAACTTGAAAGTATTTGTTGAATGGCAACAAGCAGGAGCAAGTCCCTGGCTTAAATCCCAACACTTAATACATAAGTAAATAAATCAATAATTGTCCACTTTCTTGGGCTGGGATATAGCTCAACAGTAGAGCATTTGCCAAGCATGCATGAGGCCCTGGGTTCAATCTGAAGCAGGGCACAAACACACACACACACACACACAAAAAAAAAAAAAAAACCACAATATAACTCTACTAAACAACATCACATCAATGACAAAAAATGTTTATAACAGGAAAAATACAAAATGAGAGGCATAAAATACAATGAAATTAATAGAAAGACAATATACTTTCTTACCAAGGAGATTAAGGAGACTGAACTTTCCCATGATCTACACTCTCTGAAAACCCCTGAGCATTTTAGAAAATTCTGTGAAATCCAGGGCTAGGTGTGCTGTGCTTCTTGGTGAAATTAAAAAAAAAAAAAAAAACTACTTCTAATAATGAAAATGGGAGACCATATTTAAGATCAGTCAAAATCTTGTAGTGATCACAGTGAGTGTAGACAGAGTATTCATGTAACTCCCAAATTTCATAATCTAACAGCCCAGCTCCCAAAGTGGTGGCTTAAGGATAAGGCACATTTTTTTTCTTTTTGATTCTTTCCATTGAACCCAGAGGCAGTTGACCACTGAGCTGCATCCCAAGTCTTTGAAGTCTCACCAAGTTTTATAGGGTCTCGCTAAGTTGTTAAAGCTGTCCTCAAACTTTAAATCCTCCTGCCTCAGCCTCTGGAGAAGTAAGGAGTACCACTGTTCACCACTGCACCTTGCCATAAATTAGGATGTTTACTAAATGGAAATGGAAGTAGGCTTTTTTATTCCACTTCTTTTTTCACTCTTTCATCATATTTCATCATATTTAGTGCTGAATAAATCAATTTGGGCCTCAGATAAGTGAGCAGATCATTTCGCAGTGATAACCACAGATGGCTGGTGCTGAGGGAGCAAACATACCAGGCTCAAGAGGCAGGGAAGGTCCCCCTGCCAGCTGGGACATCCTCACACCTGGGCATGCTCACTGAAACACTCCATGATCACTCTCCCGTGAGACCTAGACCATGACTCCAGCCTATGAGATTTTCAGATTTTCACAGCACTGCACTGGGGTGGCTGGTCCCTATGCTCTGGAAGAGTTTTTGCTCTTCCACACTGTGAGAGAATGCAAGGGTCAGGAATCACTGGTGACCTGGCCTCTCACCACCAGCATCCACAGGCTGAATGTACAACTGTATCCAAGGAATGGGAACAGAGCTTGGGAAAACAAGATCCCAAGAAGTTAGCTGTCTAGATGAGGCATGTTCTGGGACATTCCTTAGACCCAAGACCTCAGCTGAGCCCCCAAGAGGCTGTACCTCACAACTTAGGCTGTCCTCTAAGAGGAGCTGACCCAGGGCCTAAAATTCCTTGTACCATGCAGGGCACAGGACAGCTGTGGGCACATGGTGGCAACCCAGGAAAGGATAGTGGCTGGGGACATAAGACTCTGTGAGGTATGCAAGAAAACCCACCAGAGAAATCTGATATGCTGTCTATACCTAAGAAAGATAAAAAGAGAAGCACAGGATTTTCCCAGGTGAGAACTGAAGTTCTCTATGAACTTGCTCTATATCAATGAACCTTCAGATCACTTGATTTCGGGGAATTAGACCACCATGAGGATAGTAAAATGGGGTTCTGGATGGATGGCAAAAATTCTCATGGGATATTTTTTTTTTTAAAGAGAGAGAGAGAGAGAGAGAGAGAGAATTTTTAAATATTTATTTATTTTAGGTCTCAGCGGACACAACATCTTTGTTTGCATGTGGTGCTCAGGATTGAACCCGGGCCACACGCATGCCAGGTGAGTGCGCTACCGCTTGAGCCACATCCCCAGCCCCTCATGGGATATCTTAAGCCCTTTAATAGTCAATTACCTTAATTTCTATATTAGTCCAAAATTCTCCAAACAAATGCACTTCTCAGGATATATTACCAACCTTACCTGACATATAACCACCATCTTCCAAAGCTAACAATGTAATAACAGACCTACAAAAAAAAATTCACTTTTTTTTACTGTAGCCACCCATCTGATGATCTGACCAATGCACTTGGTTAATGTATTCATGCATAAATTTCTTTTACAAACATTCTTGTCAGACATGCACACTGGGCCACAACTCTAATCCCAGCAGCTTGAGAGACTGGGTCAGGAGGACCACTAAATTCAAAGCCAGCCTCAGCAACTTAGTGAGGCCCTAAGGAACTTAGTGAGATCCTGTCTCAAAATAAAACATAAAATGGGTTGCGGATCAGGCTCAATGATTAAGTACTTCTGGGTCCAATCTCTTTTATTAAAAAAAAAATGTAATTTCTTCCAGAATAGGACACATATATCATTCAGGATAAATTAAATCCATGTTCCTGAGGATGGACATTAATATTTGGGTCAAAATAAACTATTTTCCTCAGGTATGGTGGCCAGTGCCTTTAATTCCAACAGCTTGAGAAGCTGAGGCAGGAGGATCAGAAGTTCCAGGCGAGAATAGACAACATAGCCAGGTCCTGTCTGAAAATAAAATTTTAAAGGGCTGGAGATGAAGGACAAGAGAATAAATCAGACATTATTATCCTATTTCACTACATGACCCATGTGAATAGACATTAGGTACAATCAGAAAAAGGGGAAGTTACACTCTATTTATGTATGATGTGTCAAAATGCATTTTACTCTCATGTAGAAGTAATAAAAGGCAAGTAAAATAAATAACTTCTGCCAAAAACAAACAAACAAACAAAAAAGGGCTGAGGATGTAACTTAAGATTCAATATCCCTAGTACCAATAATCCACTGCCTTATTTCACTTAGAGCAGCTATCTTACCAGAACACAAGATGTGCCAAGAGACTATTCTTTCACCTCAAGTATGATTTTCAGAAACAGAAAAAAAAGTGTTATGCTTGCCAGAGATAGTGGCACATGCCTGTAATCCTAGAGACTCAGGAGGCTGAGGAAGGGTGATCATAAGTTGGAGGACAGTGTCCAAACAAGTGGTATACACCTCTTTTTTTTTTTAAAAAAAAAGGGGGGTGGTGTGGGGGTTTCCTGAGGATTTTACTGATAAAGCTTCTCTAGTTTTGATCCCCAATATAAAAAGAAAATATTCCTTGCATGTTCCAGGCCAATCCTTAGCCCCAAGACCTCAGCTGAGCCCCCAAGAGGCTATACCTCACAACTTAGGCTGTCCTCTAAGAGGAGCTGACCCAGGGCCTAAAATTCCTTGAACCATACAGGACACAGGACAGCAGTGGGCACGTGGTGGCAACCCAGGAAAGGATAGTGGCTGAGAACATAGGACTCTCTGAGGTATCGAAAGAAAACCAGGGGCTGGGGATGTGGCTCAAGCAGTAGCGCGCTCGCCTAGCATGTGTGTGGCCCGGGTTCGATCCTCAGCACCACGTACAAAGATGTTGTGTCTGCCAAAAACTAAAAAAAAATAAATATTAATAAAAAAAAAGAAAGAAAACCAGCCTGAGAAATCTGATATGCTGTCTATACCTAAGAAAGATAAAGAGAGAAGCACAGGATTTTCACAGGTGTGAACTGAAGTCCTCTATGAACTTGCATTATATCAATGAACCTTGAGACTACGTGACTTTGGGAAACTATACCACCATGAGGATAGTAAAACAGAGTCCTGGATGAATGGCAAAAATTCTCATGGGATGTCTTAAGCCCTTTAATAGCCAATTACCTTAATTTCTATATTACTCCCAAATTCTCAAAACAAATGCACTTCTCAGAATATATTACCAATATTCCCTGACATATAATCACCATCTTCCAAAGCTAACAATATATTTAACAGACCTACAGAAGAAATCCCCCACCCTTTTTTTCTGTAGCCACTCATCTGATGATCCTATCAATGCAATTGGTTAATGTATTCATACATAACTTTCTTTTACAAATGACTGTCAGCCAAGCAGAGTGGGGCACAACTGTAACCCCAGCAGCTTGACTAGGTCAGGAGAACAGCTAAATTCAAAGCCAGCCTCAGCAACTTATTGAAGCCCTAAAAAACTTAGTGACATCATATCTGAAAATAAAATATTAAAAGAGCTGCAGATCTGCCTCAGTGCTTAAGTACCCCTGGGGTCAATCCCTGGTGTTTAAAAAAATGGAATCTCTTCCTGGTTAAAACACACAAATCATTCAGGATAAGTTGACTCCACATTCCTGAGTATGGTCATTAGTATTTGGGTCAAAATAAACTATTTTCCTCAGTTATGGTGGTCAGTGCCTTTAATTCCACCACCTAGAGAAGCTGAGGCAGGAGGATCAGAAGGTATAGGCAAGGCTGGACAACATAGCCAGATCCACTTTGAAAACAAAATTTAAAAGGGCTGGAGATGAAGGGCAAGAGAATAAATCAGACATTTTATCCTACTTGCATATGTGACTACATGACCAGTGTGAATGGACATTAGGTACAACCAGAAAAAGGAGAAGTTACACTCTATTTACGTTTAACGTGTCAAAATACATTTTACTGTCATGTATAAGTAATGGAAACCAAGTAAAATAAATAAATAACTTCAGTCAAAAACAAACAAACAAACAAACAACAAACAAAAAAGGGCTGTGGATGTAAACTAAGATTCAATATCCCTAGTACCGGGGCTGGGGATGTGGCTCAAGTAGTAGCGCAATTGCCTGGCATGCGTGAGGCCCGGGTTCGATCCTCAGCACCACATACAAACAAAGATGTTGTGTCCCCCGATAACTAAAAAATAAAATATTAAAATTCTCTCTCTCTCTCTCGCCCCTCTCTATCTTAAAAAAAAAAAAAAAAAAAAAATCCCGAGTACCAATAACCCACTTCCTTATTTCATTTAAAGTATGTATTTTATCCAAACACAGGATGTGTCAATTGACTTGACTATTCTTTTCCCTCAAGTATAATATTCAGAAACAGAAAACAAAAGTGTTCTTCTTGCCAGGGACAGTGGCACAGGCCTGTAATCCCAGGGACTCAGGAGGCAGAGGCAAGAGGATCACAAGTTGGAGGGCTGGGCTGGGGATGTGGCTCAAGTGGTAGTGCACTCTCCTGGCATGCATGTGGCCTGGGTTGGATCCTCAGCACCACATACAAATAAAGATGTGTCTGCCCAAAACTAAAAAAAAAAAAAAAAAAAAAAGTAAATATTAAAATTTCTCTCTCTCTTAAAAAAAAAAAAAAAAAGTTGGAGGGCAGTGTCCCAATTAACTGGGATACAATCTCATTTTTTTTTTTTTTTAAATTGGCGGGGGTATGCCTGAGGATTTCACTGATAAAGCTTCTCTAGTTTTGATCCCCAATACAAAGACAGAATATTGTTTGAAATATATCAGTAGAGAAAAAGTGAAAATTAATAGGCTGTGTCCATTTGAAACACAGGAGGAAGACCAGATATTTATGACGGGAAGAGGAAAAGATGGGGCATTTTAGAAGGCAGGAGGCAACTGCAGTTTGAAAGACCTACAGCAGCTTTCGGAGGAACTAAACTGGGGGAAGGAAAGTGGATTTGGGCTCCTGCTTCCTACACATTTGGAAGAGTGGGGGCGGGCCACCAGCAGGGAGGGGAGGGGAAGCTGGGGACCTGAGCCGCCCATTCAACAATGGAAGCCACAGGACAGGGGCCAGGGCCACCTCCAGAGGCGACTTTGCCACGGCTCTGCAGTTCCCCCTTTTGCGGGGGCCCCAAGGCAGGTGCTGACCAGGTACCTTCAGCCCTGGACACAAACTCACCATTTTTGTCTTTCTAGGGGACCTGGAGTTCTCTGGAGGATCTCAAGGCAGCAGAGATAGAGGGGAACACAGCCCGCTCAGAACCACTGGGGCCTTTTGGGCAGAGCAAGTGCGGAGGAGCAGAGTTGGTGAGGAAGAAAAGTCCGGACATTGCGGAAGCCCGCCCTTCCCCTCTGTCCAGAAACCTGATTGGACAGTTCCACCCCAGCATCCCTAATGGGGCGCCTCCAATCAGGCCTCTGCATTGTGACTGACAGCTAAGGTTATCCAATCACTCACTAAAATGGCCTAGAGTGGCAGATCCTTGGCCCCAGCCCTTTTCAGGTGGAGCTTCTTTGCTGGGCTGGGAACTAATCCAGGTGGGAAGCCTTTGCTTGAACTTGGTACAAATGGAAACATCTGGGATTGAGCTCTGGCTGAGGGAGACTGATTTCCCAGCACGGGTGAAGCCCTGGGTTTTAACTCACCACAGAAACAAACAATTAAAAAAAATACAAAAAACAGTTACTTAAGGAGTCTAAGGCCTGAGGAGCCCAAGGTCAGGTGAACATCCACAAATGTTAATGCTGTTTACCGTGAGGAGTCCTTGCTTTCCCGAATCCTGCAGTATAACACCAGAGAAGCAGGTGGAGAGTGGAAAGTGGGAGGCTTTAATAAGAGAAAGCACAAAAGACTCGCCCCACCCCAGGAAGAAGGGGACCCAAAAGGCAGAATCCCTGGAAGGAGGAGGACTTCTCCCTCTTAAACCTCAGGTCATGTTTTGTCTCCCACATTCCTGTCCTTTGTTTCCCTTTATTGTGCAGGTGATTGGGCCTGAGGGTGCAAAGCCAAAGAGAGGGAAATGGGTGGACTGATGGGGTGGGGAGCACAAACCCGGGCAGGAACAGCCTAGGGAGGTTTGATGAGCATCTCCCTGTTTTACTGGGAGCTACTTCAATTAACCCTTATTTGGGACCTGCCCAGGGCCATGGGGACATGAAAACTTACTCCTCAGGTGTTATTTTTTCTTTTTCTTTTTCTTTTTCTTTTTCTTTTTTTGTTTTTGTTTTTGTTTTTGTTTTTGTTTTTGTTTTGTTTTGTTTCCCAGGCTTAGGTAAGATTCCATTTTTTTTTTTAATTGAACCTTATATTAGACCCCATTTACCTAGCTACACAAACTACTATCTTTCAATCTGGCTTCAAAAACAGGGAGATCCTAGCTTAAAATAAAATAAAGAGAGTTGGGGATCTAGCTCAGAGGTTGAGCCCGACAGAAATTATCCCACAGAACCTCAAAGACAAAGATACCTTTACACATATATAGTATCAGCTGGTGTGACCTCAGGCAACTTACCAAGACATAGTCTCAAAAGTTTTAAAACAATATTTAAAGATATCACATATATCACACATGTATGATATCTAAAAATAAAAACAGTTGCAGTAATTGTCATCACCTTCTACCACTGATATTTTGAGGAGACAGCATGATCTAAGAAAGGAAGCAATTGTGTTGGTGATTCCACTCAGTGTTCTCTCCCCAGCAGAAAGGGGGAAAACAGGGAAGGGGAGTCAATCCTCTTAGGCAGCAATGTGGGCTGGAAATAAAATGAGCACCTTGTGCTTAATGTCCATGTGCTACATTCCACTATTAGGGGAGTTCTAGGAAGCGACCTGACTCTGGTGACCCCACACATCAGGTCATCTGTTTACCCCAAAACCAAACAGAAAAGGTCATGATGAAAAGCAGGAAAGGAACTTTGATCAGCGAAGCTACACCAGGAAGACAAGGGAATCTTGTCCTTAGCCCTCTCTTCAGGGGCTGTTACAGAAAGGGTAATTGAAAAGCTAGCCTCTACCTCAGAGCAAAGCCTATCCAAGGAAGAGTGCCTGTCCTTTGTCCTCAGAAAGACCCACAGAAAACTCCTAGGCTCATGCTCACCATGCTGAGTTGTTTATCTACAAATAACAGGTGAGGTCTGCTGTGCCAGGTGTCCCTGACTCAGTCTAGGTGGGAACCCATAGCAACCCCCCCAAACCCCCCCACCCCCCAGCCACCAATCAGCATGACACACTGAAATACCTGGGATATCAGATGACCCTCCCAGTAGTTTATGGTGGTTGATAACATGTTGGGAACCATGTAGTTCAGCAAGTATCCCCTCATGGCTTAAACCATGCCCCTCTTTTACTAGCCAATCATCCTTACCCAAATTGTTCCCGCCAGTGAATGTGCTAAACATGTTTTAGGGTTGTTTTATGATTTTCCCGTGGTGTGTGATGATTTGCTAAGAGATGCTATGATGTCTGTGAAGTCCCTGCCTTCCCCAGAGTGTAGAAAAGTGCTCTAAACCCTGGGCTCGGGCATCTCAGCATCAGCAGTTTCTGTGTGCACGTGGAGGACCAAGCTAGCTTGCAATAAACACCTCTTTGCTGCTTACATCGATCTTGGTCTCTGGTGGTCTTTTGGGGGGTCCTTAATTCAGTCATAGGCATGCGTGTAGAGGGCAAATTGTATGTATGTTTGGTGTCATCTGTGACTTTGTTACTGCTGTTGACCAGTGACGAGTCCTTGCTTCCCCAATGTTGAAGAATAACACCAGAGAAGCAGGCCCAGGCAAGGTCAGAGTGGAAAATAGAAGTTTATTAAAGGACTGTAGAAAAGACTTCTCCTGGAGGAAGAAGGGGACCCAAGAGATGAAATGGTTGTCTCCCATTTTTATAGCTGAAATCTTCATTTAGCTTTCCCGCATTCCTGTCACATTCCTGTCCTTTGTTCTGTCAAGGGTGGGGCACAGGTGGGTCAAAGGAGTATTCTGGGCAGGAATGATTTTTGAGTCAGCATCTTCAAGTTTGCTGGGGACTGTCATTAACACTTCTTTGGGATGGGCTTTGGCCTTGGGCTTTTCCGGGACTTCATTAACATTCCAAGAGTTGTTCAACTTTTCCTGGAATTCATTCTAATCATGGCCTCCATTTTGAATCTTACTCCATACCAGACCCGATTTACCTAACTACACTGACTACCTAACTTTAAATCTGGCTTCAACTTCAGGCATCTGTGGGTCTCATAAAATGTCAGTGAGCTCATGGTCAAGTGCCCCCTTGACACACTTCACCCCATTGTACAGGCTGGCCGGAATTGACCTCTCAGGAAGGGCCCCCCTCTCTTGTGTTAGTTCCATGTCAGTGGTTCAGAGGCACCAACATTTTCAAGAAAAGCCACAAGCCCACCTGCTCCTGCCTGGTAAGCAACATATCCCTAGATACAGACCCAGGGCTCTCAGCTTCCTGGGTTTCAACTGATAGTTAATCCAAAAAGAAATAACAACCCTGCTCAGCTCGGCCCATGAAGTCTGCATATGAAACCCCACTTGGGGCACATATGGCCTGTGGTGTTGATACCGCTGGTTACTGGGAGGAGTTCTGCCCCCTCACATGTTGAAGTTTGAACATTAGAGAAGCAAGCCCAGGCAAGCACACAAAGCAGGGTTTATTTATAAAGGAGTAACATAGACTTCTCCCCAGGAGGGAGAGGGGGGCCATATCTGGTATCCTGACATCACAGAAACAAGATGTTCAGCCTTTTTGAGTCCTAGGCTTCCTTTGTTCTCCATTCCTTTCTCCCTTATCTTTCTCCTTTTTGCCTTGGTGACTAGGCCCAGGAATGCTTGGTGACATGGCACAAAGGAGATAAACAGAGGGGCTGAAGGGGGAAGGGAAGGATGCAGCAGCCAAGGACACATTAACAACTTTATGGCTCTCTGTAGGGAGGGGCAATTCCTGGGAGAGGCTACCTTAGCAACTGGAAGGAGCCAGGGCAGGTCCTTGATGAGGGTTGAGCAAGGGCTCAGAAGGAATTAACATTTCTATCCCTCAGGGGACAGTCTCCAACTTGCCAGACTCAACTCAAATTTGGCCTCCTAGATCAGACCTGACTCCATTTACCTGTCTATACTGACTGCCTGTCTATTTCTGGCTTCAGTATCTACCCCTTCCTGGAAAGTAAATACAATTTTATTTTTTACTCTTAACTTGAATTGGTGAAGTCTTTCGTATCTTGTACACTGGCCCAAATTCAGTCTACTTACCAATATTGCCGATGACAATGGGGAGGGGGGTTTATATATAAACAGCCACATTCCCCCAAGTGTGGAATAGTGGCCACATAACCATTGAGGGCTGAGAACTCAACTGTAGTTGCTCCCCCTACCACCCCACCTCCGCTGGGCACTGAATCCATGGCAAGGATACAGAACCCCTGGGCTCCATCTCCAGTCCCTTTTCTATTGTGGTACAAAGAAGGTGGGTGGGAGCATAAATGTAATGGGTTTGAGAATAAAAGTCTTAAACTCCTTCTAATTCCTTCTTAAGATTAGGAGCCATCTCGTCCCAAACTCATGAAAACTAGTTTCTGTTTTACTATAAGTTACTGTGTTTTCTAACCTTGCTTAGAATGCCTGCCCATCCCTTGAAGTCGCCCATACCTGGCTCCTCCTGAGCAGACAACAACCCTCTCCGAAACTTCAGTGGTATCCTTATGCTCAAATTCAGGACCCCCAAAATGCCACCAGAGACCAAGATCCATGTAAGCAGCAAACAGGTGTATATGGTGAGCTAGCTGGGTCCTCTGCATGCACACAGCAAGTGGTGACAGTGAAAGTTCCTGAGCCCAGGGTTTGCAGCAGTCTTATACACTCTTTGGGGAAGGCAGGGACCCCACATACATCATAGCATCTCTTAGCGAATCATCACACACTGTGCAAAAATCATAAAACGACTCTAAAACACGATTAGCATATTCACTGGTGGGAACAAGTTGGGTAAGTGTGATTGGTTAGTACAATAGGAGGATTCCATTGAACTGATTGATTTAGGCCACAAGGGGAGTATGTACTGAACTACATGGTTTCCCAACATGTTATCAATCACCATAACTACAGGGAGGGTCATCTGGCATCCCAGGTATTTTTCCTGTCTCATGCTCATTGGTGGTTGCTAGGGGTTTGCTATGGGTCCTCACCTAGCCTGACTGAGTCAGGGACACCTGGCTCTGAAGATTTCTCCCATTATTTGCAGAAAAACAACTCAGCAGGGTGGGTATGTACCTAAGAGTGCTCTGTGGGTCTTTCCAAGGACCAGGGTTCTTTGGATAGTCTTTGCTCTGAGGTAGAGGCTCTTTGTTCAGCACCTCATGAATTCTGATGTTGGAATCTGAATGTATTCCCTACCTTGAAATGTTGAGCCACGTAGTTCATTAACCTACTGTCTGCCTTTGTGTTATGCTTGCCAAAATCCTGTTATCTGTAAGTTCTCAAGACACCCCTCATTGCATATTTTGGGCTATAAAACTGGGTTCCTAGAGAGCTGGGGTAGTGATCTCAGAATATTTAATAGTCTAATATTGTCTAGTTCATTAAATCTGGAAAAATGAGAATTATATCTGGGTATCGTGAAATATTTCAACACAGTAGCATTAATCATCACAGTGAAACAATGAAACACAGATATATTGTATCTTAACTTTTGCCTGGGGCACACTACTGCTCATTGATGATGTGGTCCTATCTATAAGTATTCATACTCAATACCAAATATAATTTAAATTAATAATCCTGTCTAATCAACAACTGGTATATATTTTGGCCTCAGATTTGGCTAATATTTTCTGTTTTCTCTATTTAAATAGCATTCTACTGCAAATTGTTCTTACCACTGAAAAGACCAAATAAATTTTCAGACTACTCATCAGTCTTTCACTAATAACTTTGAGCAGAGACTCACAGCATTCCCCTTTTTCCAGGAGCACAGGTTTGATCTTAAATTGCTGACATCATCCTCCAAGGGTCCCTGACACAGTCCTTAAATACAAGAAAATCTGACATCTTTTAGGCTGCACTTGACCATGTGGCAACTTTTTTTTTTTCCTTATCAGTCTCACTTGATCTCCCCGGTGACATCATCTATAAATCAGAGTCCTCCATATGGATTTCCTCCACCAAAAATCTCTAAGACAGGAACTCTTAGCACCTTCAGAGACTCCTGCACAACAGAGGCTTTCGCAACCACTTCATGATAAGGAGACTATCAATTACTGAGGTGTCCCAGAGCAGGAAGCTTCCCGTCAAGGCCCTTGCTATATCTATATTTTTAAAACCCATAAAACAATATAATTTATGAGCCCATCCACCCATCATACAGTTTATGAAAACTTGTTGCCTAATGAATTTTTGTGGAGAGTACCAGAAATTGACCTTGGAGGCACTCCACCACTGAGCCACATCCCAGCCTTCTTTTCTATTTTTTTTGTAGAGACAGGGGTTCACTGAGTTGCTAAGTGCTTCTCTTTCCTGGAAGCTGGCTCCTGCCTCAGCATATTGAGCCACTTGGAGTACAGGTGTGTGCCATAGCACATGGTGATTCACAAGCATTTTGAGAATTTCACAGTCTTTCATAAAATTATAACAACAGTTGCAATTTCAGTCTGCTGCAGGCCTTCAAAACTCCTAATGGTATGCTATACCATTAGTAAGCCTCTTCATATTCATCTCAGTTTATTCCACAAAAGCATCACTCTACAAAAGCTTGTGGGTGGGGCTGGGGTTGTGGCTCAAGCAGTAGCGCGCTCGCCTGGCATGCATGCGGCCCGGGTTGGATCCTCAGCACCACATACAAACAAAGATGTTGTGTCCACTGAAAACTAAAAAATAAATATTAAAAATTCTCTTTCTCTCTCTCTCACTTTCTCTCTTCAGAAAAAAAAAAAAAAAAAAAGCTTGTGGGAAAATGCATACATGAAAGAAAACATGAGACTCAAGTTCCAAGAGGTTACTTGTTAAGGTGTTTGGTGCCAAATAATATCTTCAGTATAGCAAAGAATATTTTAATTCTCATTTAAATCAGTGTACATCCTCCCGACTGGCTCAGCTACACACCCAAACACATCAGAAGGTGGCCCTCCACCTGCCAGCCCACAGGCCAACTCTATTGCCCAGAAGCAGTAGGCCTGTCCTCTCGGGATTCTGTAGCCCTCTCAGGAGCCTGATTCCTGCACTGATGTACTCACCAAGGCTGAACTACAGAGAATGCCCGCACCCCAGCATAGTTGCATGCACTCCAGAGCTTCATGCTGGCCAGTAACAAGCCTGTAACTCCTGCCTTTGGCAAATGGATTTATTACAAAGCAGTCCAGACTGCATCAAGTGCTCACATGCCACTATGCAATGAATCAAAGATGAAATATTAGAAAACTGCCAAGCTGTCTCATTAGGTGGACAGAAAGTTTTCAGTAATCATGGGAGCTTCAAAAACTATCTTTTGAGACTAAATGCTATGGGATAGCTTAAGCTCTATTTATTAATATCAGAAGTTCCACCTTCGTTTCCAAATGAACACTATGAGAGACACAGCAAATGGCTGGTAACAAAGATAACAGTGACAATCACTGATCTTTATCATGTTTGCCATCTTAAATATTTGGACACAAGTACATAAGAAACTCTGCTCAATGACCACACAAGACCCATGACTCTTGAATATGTTGTGGGTGAGGTTTTTCTCAGGATGCTTCGAATCCTTAGGACAGGTGACTGAATCCCTTAGCCTAAGCAGAAAGAGCCCTCTCCACAGCGTGTACTGCAGACCCTTTTCAAATGCTATTTGGATCAATTCTAGGGATTGGCAAATTCAGGGGTTATTTTACCATTCTCATGCATATTTTAGGCACTGACAAAACAAGCAAATTGCTGTCAAAAAAATTATTCCAAGTCAAAGCAAAAATAGGCCTTAATGTGGAACACCAAAGAAGGAATATTCAAACAAAAAATGATTGAGAGAAAAAAAAAAAAAAACAAAAAAACATTGCATCCCCAAACCCTTTTCCCACTTGGTGGACCCATGTTTGGCTGAATGGGTTTTATGACTAAAACCTTAAATCATAAATCACAGCCACACAGAGATGACACAGCTCTTCCTGGTGGCATGTTTCAGGAAGCAAAATACAAATAGGTACACCTGCAGAGTCTTCCCTACAGTGGCCAAGGACAGGTCAATGGAGGTCACTTAAACCACGTGCTGGCAGCAGATCAGAACTCAGGCTCTTGCTGGATAAGCTCTTTCTTCTCTTGGCTGAATACTGAGATAGGGGCCAAGTATACCAGGGTTCCCCAGAACAGGAGGGATGCCCAACCTGTGGCACACACCAGGTTGACCCCAGGGCCTAGTGTAACAAGAATCCACAGCAGGGGGGAGATGCCCTATCTGCAGCACACTCCTGGGTGACCCTGTGCAAAGAGAGGGATGGAAGGAGCCCGAGAGGCCCCACGATAGGGGGCATGGTCCCTGGTGATCACCAAAGCCATCAGGAAAATGAATGTGAGTGTGGAGAATGAGGGGACTCTGAGCTCAGGCAGTGCAGGTAAGAAAGTGACAGTGAAGAGCAGATCGGACACGACTGGGTGGTGGTGGCCCAGGAAGGTCATCAGGCCAGGAGTAAATGGGCATCTGTGCAAGTGCCTCCAGATCCCAGGTCCAGTGGTTTCCAGGCCTCCTTGGTAGAATGACCCCAGCAGAGCACAGCAAGGACACCAAGAAGATTATAGCAACATGCAGGACCCTCTGCAGCACAGGGCAAGCACTGGAAAGCAGGACTCCTGGGGATTTATTAGCTGCAGTGTTGAGAGTGGTATTGCCCTCATGAGTGCTGACCACGTCCGGGGTGCTGCACCCACTGTGGACTTCACGAGGGCCATGACCACTGGGTAAGAAGGTTGCAGCTCTAAAGTGTCTGGAAACCTTGAATCCAGTGCTCCTGAATTCCCACCAGAGACCCTGCTGTATAATTTCCAAACAAGAATTCCTGGCTATGACCTGGGATATTTTTTTACCAGTGGAGGCCCCATTAGTGATGTGGGGCAGATGAGGCTGGACACCCAGGGAATATTCAGGGAGCCAACTTACTAGCTGCAGGACTTAGAGGGGTATTCCTAAAATTCTCTGGACCTCGAGTTTGAAATTTCATTGTTTACACCCAGTGGGAAGAGGTGGAGGTGTACATTGTTTCTAGGAGTCTATATAAAGTTTTTTTTTTCTTTTTTAGTTCACAGAAAGTGCTTTTTGTACCATTTGTGAGATTAGTCAGAGGTTTTCTAAGCATTACCAGAAAAGCAGAAGTAAGGTCATCAAGTCTGAATTCTAACCCACTTTGAGTTCTTTGCAAAACCTTTTCCTGACATTGTGTTTAAAGAAAACTATGGTGAGAATCTCTGGAGAAGCTTAAGATTCTTAGGTGGAGAAGGGAGTGCCACTACATTAAGACATCAGACTGGGACCCTCCTTACCTTGTCTTTGGTCACACACTGTGTAGGAAAAAAATCATCACATGATATTCTCAGGGTTACTGAGGTACCCTAAACACAGAGAGAAGTCCAGCCTGGATTTTCTGGCATATTCCACCTAATATTAATCATGAGGAGAGAAGCTAAGTGGATGTCAGTTTTTAAAATTCACTGATGTCAAAAACCTTCAAGAAAGGGACTAGCTGCAAATGTGAAATAAAAACCTGTAGTGCTGCATCTACTGACATGGACAGTAGTGGGGTCCACACACACAGCAGCAGCAAACTCACCGCCTGAGCTAGGGGAGTGCTAGGTGTTAGAGCACCTGCCTAGCATGCACAAGGCAGGATTGGGTCCCTGGCACCAGAAAAAGAAAAGAGAAGGCAACTAAAGTATTTTGAGAAGGTGCCTTTTGAAGCAATAAATACAAATAATATTTTTTAAATGCTCTTTAATGTGCCTATATACAACACAACACATGAGACTTAGAACAAGCAGGAGTGACACAGTGGTGGTCTCAGAGTCATCCACAGACTGAACAGGCATTAAGAAAAAGAAAGAGTGGGGCTGGGGATGTGGCTCAAGTGGTAGCACGCTTGCCTGGCATGTGTGGCCCGGGTTCGATTCTCAGCACCGCGTACAAACAATGATGTTGTGTCCGCCGATAACTAAAAAATAAATATCAAAAAATTCTCTCTCTCCTCTCTCACTCTCTCTTAAAAAAAAAAAAGAAAAAGAAAGAAGCCAGCAGCAGGACACACAAGGGCACAATTCTATGGTCCAGCTGCAAGAAGGCTGAGGCAGGCTGAGCAAAAGTTCAGGGCCAGCCTCAACCCATCTCAGAAAACAACAAAAGAACTATGGTGAAGCTCAGTGGTGGAGCACTCCTGGGTGAAATCTGAAAGAGGCAAGGAAGCAAAGGGGAAAGGAAAAGACATTTCACCAATCTGTACTTAAGGCTGGAGTGGAGAAGCCTCAACTAACATACCTAATCTGTAATAAAACTTTGGAAAGACACAAATAAATTGTGAAGTCAGGAAAGAACAATTGATTTTTGAGAAAAAAAAATAGTGGGCAGCAGCATTGTGAGAAAAATCAAAGAAATCAATAGTTGCATGACACAGTGAGGAAGAAAGAACTGCACTAGGGAGGGTATGTACAGAAAAAGGTGACTTGATCCCATGTATGTGTGTGCACATGGGTGTGAGTGTGCACTCCCAGGTGTTTGCTTTTGTCATTTCACTTGTGCTCTAGAGAACACTTACATGAGCACCATGCAATGTTCCATAGCCTCGTGACTCTGCAATGTTGTTCAGCTCATGCCTGGTGCACAGAGGGAACAATAAATTGTTTTTAAAAAATCTGATAATACTCACTGTGATTACTTAAATTTCATCCTATCATAAGATCGTAATAGAAATGTTTGTTCCCTTAAATATTTGAACAGACCTTCCACCCTGTTTTTAACAAAAATTATCTAAAATAAACTTTTTCCAAATGGACTTCAGTTTAGGCCAACCAGACTAATAAAAATTTAGAGTATAAGGTGTGAAATAATGTTCTGATGATGCTCAGAATCATTCTAGAATCTTAGAGCTTAAATAGCATTAATATACATAAACACATAATGTACATTAAGTAATTCTTGCTTCTTAACCAGTTAACACTTGGAAATTCTACACAAAAAGGCACATTTTGATTTACATCAGGGTTTCAAGAAACACCCAGGAGTCGGGCATGGTAGCATGTCTGTAATCCCAGTGGTTATAGAATGAGGATGGCAAGTTCAAGACCAGCCTCAGCAACATACTCAGGCCCTTGAAAAGAATTTACCAGGATCTTCAAACAAAATTAAAAAATAAAAGTATCTAGGGATGTGATCAGTGCATAAGTACTCCAGTTATGATGATAATGGTGGTGGTGGTGGTGATGGTGGTGATGATGATGATGATGATGATGATAATGTTTATTATGGCATAATATGTAAGAGATGACTACAGATGAAAAAAACTTAAAATATAGAAAAATTAAATCTAACAAGAAGAGATATTTAACTGGGAGAAACATGTTGCTTTCACATCTTCATGCTGAAACAATCCTTACATCTACTCCAGGGTGCATTTTCATTACCTCTGAATAGACAAAAAAAGAAATGAAGGCACACACTTTTTTTACACATACAGTGGTTTTCTGAAAAAAAAAAAAAAAAGTTCCTTGCTGAAGGGGTTGAATGACTAATTCCAGTGAAAAACGAGGCTGAGGCAGGGGATCACAAGTTCAAAGTCAACCTCCACAACATAGTGAGGACCTAAGCAATTCAGTGAGAATGTGTCTAACTATTTGAAAAAAAAAATTAAAAAGAACTGGGATGTGGCTCAGTGGTTAAAGTCTCTGAGCTGAATCCCTGGTACCAAAACACGTAAAATAAAATAAAGTAAAAAATTCCCTCAAGTTTGATGAGTAAGTCTAAACAAACTGGAACAACTGAAGATCTCACCACATTTTTATATACGAGGCTTTTCTCCAGAGTGAGTTCTCCCATGATACTCAAAAAGAACCTGGAAAGGTGAAAGTTCTACCACATTGTTCAATAGGGTTTCCCTGATATGAATCCTTTTATGTCTTTGGAGGAAACCAGGAAAGCTGAATACTGCCCCACATGGCTTATCCACAGGATTTTCTACAGTCTGAGTCCTTTCATACGACTGAACAAAACTGGAACACCTGAGCCCTTTGTATTTCTTACTTGCATACAATTTATTCATTTTGACATGAATCTTTCAAGAAGAATCTTCCCAGTCCTTGGAAAAAAAGTGGGGAAATTAGAAGACTTCCCACATTTCTCACATTCTCAGGTTTCTCTCCACGAGTATTTTCATATGAGAAGAAAAGCAGGGCTGAGACGGGAAGCTAACAGGATGTATCAATCCTCCACATTCTGAGGGTCCCCCCCCCGCAGTGTGAGTGAAATGGCTATGAAGGCAGCAGGGAAAATGGAATGATTTTCCAAATTTTTTACATTTAAAGCATTATTCAGTTAGATGTGGTCATGTATGCCCTTAATCCCAGAGTCTCGGGGAGCTCAGGCAGAAGGATCACAAATGTGAAGCCAGACTCAGCAACTTAGGAAGACACCAAGGAACTCCTCAAGTCCCTGTCTCAAAATAAAAAGCAAAAGGAATCTGGCTCAGTGATGGAGGGCCCTCAGACTAAATCCCCAGTACAATTTATTGATAGATAGATACATAGATAGAAAGAGAGATTGATTCATTGATTCTGATATGTAGCACTTTCTTCTCTTTGTGACAATACTGATTTCCCACATTTCACATTCAAAGAATTTTTCTTCAGAAAACTTACTACATATTAAAAGTGAAACTTTATTAACAGAAGACTTTGCCAATTGTTTTCATGAGTACAATCTCTCTGCATGAAGTGTTCCTTCATGTAAACGAAGCTGAACAGATGTAACAAAGGCTTTTCCACATTGCTTCCAATTATAGAGCTTCTCTCCAGTATGTGTTCTTCCATATCTTTGAAGGTCACTGGAACTAGCAAAGGCTTTGCCACAAAGCTTACAGTCATAGGGCTTCTATCCAGTATGAAGTTTTTTATGTGAGTAAAGGCCAGAGAAATAAGTGAAGACTTTTCCACACTGCTTACATTCATAGGGCTTCTCTCCAGTATGTGTTCTTCCATGAATCTGAAGGTAACCAGAAGTAGAAAAGGCTTTTCCACACTGCTTACATTCATAGGGCTTCTCTCCAGTATGAGTTTTTTCATGTGACTGAAGGTAACTGAATCTAGCAAAGGCTTTGCCACACTGCTTACATTCATAGGGCTTCTCTCCAGTATGTGTTCTTCCATGTCTGTGAAGGTTGTTGGAATTTGCAAAAGCTTTTCCACATTGCTTACATTCATAGGGCTTCTCTCCAGTATGTGTTCTTCCATGTCTGTGAAGGTTATTGTAATTTGCAAAAGTTTTTCCACACTGCTTACATTCATAGGGCTTCTCTCCAGTATGAATTTTTTCATGTGACTGAAGGCTAGAGGACTGAGTGAAGCCTTTTCCACACTGCTTACACTCATAGGGCTTCTCTCCACTATGTGTTCTTCCATGAATCTGAAGGTTACTGGATGTAGTAAAGGCTTTGCCACACTGCTTACATTTATAGGGCTTTTCTCCAGAATGAGTTTTTCCATGTGTGTGAAAGTTACTGGATCTAGAAAAGGCTTTTCCACACTGCTTACATTCATAAGGCTTCTCTCCAGTATGTGTTCTCTGATGTATTCTAAGTAAACTGGGATAAGCAAAGTCTTTTCCACATACCATACATTTGAAATGTGCATTCCTCATGTGTGGGATCCTGTACCTTTGAAGACTTGTGTGTGAAATAAAGGATTGACCACCTTGTTTACATTCACAGAGTTTCTCTCCAGAATAAGCTCTTTCATGTCTTCTAAATAAAGAAGAGAAATGAAAGGCTTTCCCACATACCTCACATTGAAAAGCTTTACCTCCACTGTGTGTTCTCATGTGTCTTTGGACATCTGGGAGAGAAGATGAGGCTTCACCACATTTTTGATATTCATAGTGTTGCCACCCAGTATGAGTATCTTCATGTCTTTGAATGTCACTGGAAATGAAGACTTTCCCACGTACTGTACTTTCATAGGGTCCATCTCCAGTTTTTGTTAACACTTGTTTGTGAACACTTTTGAGAGAAATCAGGGATTGCCTATACTGTTTAAATTCACATGGCTTCTGAGATGTGATCTGCCTATGAAGGAATGAAGGGCATATGAAGTCTTTGGCACACATATAACAACCACAAGGATTTACTCTAGTTTTCTTTTCTTTTTTGAGAGAGAGAGAGAGAGAAAATTTTTAATATTTATATTTTAGTTTTTGGCAGACACAAGATCTTTGTTTTTATGTGGTGCTGAGGATTGAACCCGGGCTGCACACATGCCAGGTGAGTGCACTACTGCTTGAGCCACATCCCCAGCCTAAATTTACTCTATTAAAAGTTTTCTTTGTCCAGTAAAGAACTGGAATCTCATTGAAACTTTCCCCACACTATCTTCTTGGCCGTTGAAGTTTACCACATGTCTTCATTGAAGAATGACCAGCACATTATCAATGCTTGATTCATTCATGATTTTATAGTTATTTATAGGTCCTAGGCTTATGTTACTACCAACATCAGGTAAAGGTTAGGTTTCCTGATGTGTTCAAATTGTCTGAAAGTCAAGAGATTGAAAGGAAAACCCCCTTTGCAATGCAGCCTCTCTATGGTGATTATCCAAATAGTGATATTCACATGCAATTTCATATATTTTTGGCATGTCAAATACTTTGAGAAGACTGAATATCTGTAATAGCTAAGTATATATTTCTGGGAAAAATATTATAAGAATAAATACTTCTCAAATTGTGCATACTTCTTGGGTTGGTCTATTTTAAAAATTATATGACATTCTCAGATTACTTCAAGAATTTCTCTTGTGAGTACAATTACCTTAGAATGCTCTCAAAATTTTTGATCTCATCTTCAATGTTCTTTTCATTCCATTTATTTCCTAAAATGAGAAACCAGAACAATCTTTATGAATTTTTAGGAGACAGAATTGTTTGTCAAATCGTAGGTGCCTTTTATGCTGCAATAATTCAATAACTGATTCCCTTTTTCTGTTCTATATAAATGACCAAAATAAACATGAGTTCTCAAGTAGATTAATTTTTAAAAAAAACTTCATTATTACCTATAGAAGCCAGGTTTCTGAGGGCTTCCAGCATCACATCTCTGTAAAGGTTCTTCTGGGAAGGATCCAGAAAAGCCCACTCCTCCTGGGTGAAGTTCACAGCCACATCCTCCAAGGTCACTGAGATCTAAAATATCCCACAAATGTTTACTGTTGGCCAGGAGAGATTGACAGGAGAAGAAATATATACTCAACATGCTTGATGTCCTCATGAATCTCTGAGTCCCTGATTAATTGTATGATGTGGTCCATCAAATCCTTCCTGCAGACATTCCACAGACATTCCTCACAGACATTCCAGCACTAGAATTGGGCCACTCAGAAAGCAAGCAACTTAGTGTTTTACTCCCTTCCTTTGATGAGTTCACAGGAAGTGAGACAGGCTCCTGGGTCACTCCTAACTTCTTTCTTGGTTTCACCTCTATTTCAAGTCCTAACAACCTTCTGTCCAGTGCAGAGCTAATATTGGCAACCGTGATAGTACTTACCCTTAAAAAAGAAACTGAATGAGAAGGAAATTGCTGGAATTACAAAACTCAGAGTTTAAGAGAGATTCTGCCAAACACAGTGACTCACTGTGCCTGCACAGTTAATATAAACAACATGGCATTGACTGATCTCTTGATTCCTTGTGACAGTCTATTGTTCCATCTTTAAAGAAATGTCTAGAACACCCCACCCTTAACTTCCGAACATGGATCACTAAGAAGTTTCTCCTACAGACAACATTTAGACAACTTTACACTCAGGTTGTCACAATTTGTGAACTGGGGATTGAGTTCATCTTTTGTGATTACCCCAACAGAACAACTAGATGTTTGCAGGTACATTTCTCCAGAGAAAAAGAAAAATTAGTCAAATAGTAAACAAGCACAATGATTAATAAACACAAAAATTTGATGGTTTCTCATGATTACTGTTAAAGCAGAATATGGTAAGATGAAAAGATGGAACATGACTTAGATATAAATCAATACCCAAAGATGTCACCTTGTCCAAACAACAACCTTGCAAAGTTTTATAAGTCTCAGCACAATTTTATTAATGAACAGCCGACACTAATTTCTAAATCTCATAGCAACAGTGAATGTACATCACTATAAAACTCTAGTGAAAAGCAGTCACTTCACTACTATAAGTTCATGTGGCCCATAGCCATGCTCTGCTCAAGACACTTTGATCAAGATTGGGCCACGTGTGCACTGGATGTCTGTTGTGAAAGAGTTTCCTCCTGCCTGTAAGGATGGTGGTGCAAACCTAAGACAGAAGCATTTGCAGGGTGGTAAAGAAGCAAGGTTGCAACCCAGAATCCTCACCTATCTAACACAATTCGGGTGGGAAACAGGTCACTGCATGTACAACCATAATAATACTCGATGTCTGCAGTGTGATGGAGCAGCCAAAAGATCACCTACCAGAAGGTGCCCCTGCCACTGACACCCAACCACACTCAAGGACTTAAAACATGTCACATCCTGCGCAGCACAGTATCAGCAGAGGTGAGCAAGAGACCAAGAAAAAGCCTTCAGTGGGCCAGCCTTCACAGGAGGGAAAGGTGAGTGACAGTAGATGTCTTGGATATGGATCACATGATGGTCCAGGCAAACTGAAATCCAGGTGGCCAAATGCACTACATCCTCAATTCTGCAGACAAAATCCATTTAGTATATGTTCAAATGTGAAACACTAAAATACTTTTAATGAGCTCACAAGAAATTTCATGATATTTATTTATTTGTGGTTAGAAATATTTAGAGAAAAATAAGCAGGGATTGAACATAGGGCACTTAATGACTGAGCCACATCCCCACCACATATGCCATTTTGACACAGCACTCAAAAACTTGCTTAGGACCTTGTGAGAGGCTGAGGCCAGCATTGAAATTTATGATTCTCCTGCCTCAGCCTCCCCAGCTAAGGAGAATACAGTCATGCACCATTGCACCTGTGGAAATTTAGTTTTGCAAAAGAACAAGTTATACATTTCTATACTGATGAGAATAAGGAAAAACATTCAACACTCATAGCAAAATGACGCAACAGGGAGCCTGGAACCATCTCTCTACTGCCATGAAGTAGAACAGAAGTGGAAACACAAGCCAAACCAACAGAAAAACAATGTCATCATGCCCCAAAGTCCTGAAAGGTTCCCAACAGGTACTTGAAGCAGACATATAGAAGAATGCAGAGCAGCAAGCATGGTGTGACCTTCACTAGCCCTTCAGACTGACCCTCTCCGATGCAGGACACTGGCCTGAAATCTCAGTGTGAGAGCCTGGTCACTGGCTCCAGACTACATGCAGCAGCACATCTTATCCAAGTTTAGGCAATTCCTACTAATATCACCATGGAAATATCTTAATGTCTTAACACCAACTCTCACTCATCTAAGTCAGAAGTGATCACTGTGAAAAATCAGCAGGAATTCCTTAGAAGGATAAACAAACAACCTGCATCTGGCAAGAGCAGCAAATTATTGTCTACCCACAACCACCACCTAAAATTTGATCAAGAAAGCTTCAGAGAGTTTCTTTTAGAAATCAGGTTTCAAAAACACCCAGGTTCAGGAGGCTGAGGCAGGAGGCTGGCAAGTTCAATGCCAGCCTTAGCACTTAGTTAGGCCCTTAGGAAGTTGGCAAAAGCCTGAATCAAAGTTAACAAAAAAAGTTAAGAAGAAAGGTGCTGGGGGTTTTGTTCAGTGGTTAAGCACCTGAGGGTTCACGGCACAGTATGCTCCCCCAAGTAAAACCACGGAGATTTCTGAGGAAAGAAGGAAGCTCACACAGTCCAGGAGGAAACCATTCAGAGAGGCCTATGACACTCATGCTCAGCAGTGGTTGCGCACAGGCTGGGTTCTGCAGAGCAAAGGGACGGCAGAGCTTTAAATAGCACCACTGTGTGTTAAAGCAGAGGCCCCAGCACAACTACCCACAAAAACCAGACAAGGGAGGTTTTGCTGTTTCTACTCTTCTTCTCTAGTTTCTGGTGTATGGAGAAATGAGGCCGGGGGACACTGAGATCTAGCAGCAATACTTTATTGGTGACACCACAGCCCAGAAAAATAATTTCCAAAGCCTGGGCCCTGAGTACAGCAGGGCTTTTACTTTTATACATAAAAACTTTTGAGGACATCCAGGCAAGGGAGCTGGGGCAATATACTGGAGGGAGAATTTTATATTTCTTATATGAAAATAAGCTTGTCAATGGCCTAATGACTCAGCTCAGACATATTACGGACTTTTACTATGCTCAACCTGAAGAGGGATTGTTCTTTCCCTGCTACTTTGTTGGCTGCTCATGCTACTGCATTACAGGTACCTGTAGCTGCTGCTAGCCTGCATGGTGAAATGTTAGACAGCACAGCTCCTGGGTGTCAGCCTGCAAATCCAGAGCCTGTCATCGCTGAAACTGTTAAAGTTTCCATTCTGTTCAATGACCCTAGCATTCGGGGAAATCTTTCAAAAGAGCTGAACACAAAATATTTACTAAACAGAGCTCATAGACATAGTCTCTACACAAAGGCATGAAACCTTCAACAAACAGGACCCACATTATAGGAGAAAAGAAAGAAACACATTTTTTTAAGTTGTTAATGGAACTTTATTTATTTATATATGGTGCTGAGAATCCAACCCAGTGCCTCATGCATGCTAGGCAAACGCTCTACCACTGAGCCACAACCCCAGCCCCAAGAAACACATTTTCATTCACTTATCAAAAAAAAAAAAGTACAAAGAATACTGACACACAGGAAAACATAACTCATGAATGGAAAATAAAGCATATGAAATTGACCATCCTTGAGTAAGATAAGACTCCAGAATCCCTGGGCTAAATTTTCTTTCTATTCATTTATTTGTTTATTTGTTTATATTTTGTACCAAAGATTGAACCAAGGGTTGCTTAACAAATAAGCCACATCGACTGCCCTATTTTATTTTTAATTATTTCTATTTTGACAGAGGAATTCTCTAAGTAGTTCAGCACCTAAGTTGTTGAGGCTACCTTTGAACTTGGGATCCTCCAGCCTAAGAGTCCTGAGCTGCTGGGATCAAAGGGATGTGCCACTGTGGTGGCCCTAGGCTAAACTTTCATTAACTGTCTTGAATTATTAGTAGGCATGCACCTAAAACAAAACCAAAATACATCAGGCAGAGACATACAAAACTTCCCAGGACAATGAAGAATATATTGCTACATTCGGAGACATCACCACAACTCTGTTGGTCTGTGAACATGTAGCAGAGCAAGAGACAGGAGGGCTTCGCTGGACATTAGTCAACAGTGAAAAACACAGCCTTCTCAGAATCACAGTAAAACTCCCCAGAACATGCCCCATTCTGAGCCATAAAACTCACCTCAACAAGTGTGCAATGCAAGTGAAATCCCAAGTAGGCTCAAAGAAGATGAAAGTTCAGAAATCACATCAGAAGCAGCTGGAAAACCACTAAGAAGTGGGAGATGCAACACAGGACTCTAAACAGACACAGGAAGAAGAGGTGACTAAGGGGCAAACTTGACCATGTTGAGAAAAATAAAATGTACGAGTCCAACATGGGAAAACAGCATGGATGGTGCATTGGGGTCTCTGCAGCATCCAAAGCACATTCCAGAAAAGAAGAGATAAAAGCAATCATTGAACCTGGCATTTAAGGAAAGCAGAGAACGAAGAGCAAGGTAAGTGTAAATTAAGCACAGGCAGGAAACATAGGGTGTTGGTGAAACCATAATCAAGAAATCAGCAGTCTTCAAAGCCAAGTTCTTCATGAACATCGGCATCACTGACAAACTAATATGTGGTTATGGAAACAGAGGACAGGAGTGAGGTTATGTCTCAGTGTAGAGTGCTTGCCTAGCACCAGTGAGTCACTGGTTTCAATCCTTTCCACCATATCAAAGTAAATAAATATAACAAAGGTATGAGAAACACAATAACAATAAACAAATAAGAAAACCAAGGACCAAAAAACTACACATTAGGATTAAAGTAGCCAGTGTTACCACCCATGGGCTCTTCAACAATATCATGAACATGTGCTTGACACAAATCTGATAACTTAGAGGAATTGGCCCAATAATTTGAGAGAGACCACCTTCTACAACTTACACAGAGAGATGAATACACAAAACATATGAGCCCTTGCCTACTGAAGAAAATGACTCAATAACTAATTCCCATCAAAAAAGTGAAAGGTATGGCTCTTAGACATCATACAGGCTGCCACACAAACTCCAGAACAGCCATAAATTTTATATTTTTTTTCTAGAATGCAGAAACGGAGTAAACACTTCCTAATTTCTTTTGAGGCATATGCTACAATATTATCAAAATTATGAGGAAACTATGAATTACTCCCATGATCATAAATGCAAAATACCTCCACAACATTATTCAACTGAATCAAAAAAATAACTAAAAAGAACTATATACCAAGTCCAAGATGTTGAAAATAATGGAGGCTATGAGCTGCAGAGAGGAGGTGTATGATACTATGTTTAATTGCTCACTTAAAATTGTCACCTTGATCAGATTAGGAGATATAGATGTTTAATAGGCTTCTGGGTATGTCCATGAGGGTGTGTCTAGGAGGGATTGGCATGTGAGATAGCAAAGTAGAAAAATGGGATCCTGGCTTGGATGGAATAAAAGTTGGAAGAACAAGGCAGCAGCATCAGAGCAAGCTGGATTCTTCTCAAATGGCTCTTCCACTGCTGCTGTGATCACCTGAAAATATCAAAGTTCCTTTCTTCACTCTTTCAAAGCAGATTCTGCCAGGAATTCTGCAGGGAATTTCCAAAAGCACTGGATCACAGGCTAGGGGAGCACCATCAATCCCTCTTGTACTGAGCCTTCAGTACCTTGGACTGTACATCTTCTACTTCTCTAGGTCTCAAGCCTGCAGATGACCCAGCTTCTGGTCATGTAACCCATTCTAATAAATATCCCTTTTGTAATTATACTTCCTCTCAATTCCTTTCATCTACAGAACACTAATATACTATATAAGCCTACATTTGCTCTAAGAAATGAACTTTATTTAATAAAGAAGTGCATAAACTACCACACCGTGGAATATTCATAAATATATACATGAGAAACAATATTATATACTGTATACCTTGTCCATAATAATGCAAGAGTAAAGGAAACAGGAAGAGTTATGTATGCAAATATCAAAACCATAAAGAAAAGCAGGGAAACTTATTTTCACTACTGTTTCCTTTTAGAGAGTAATGGGTGATTTATCTTTAAAAGTCACTATAACTCCTGGTGTAGTGGTGTGCACTTCAAATTTTAGTAATTAGGGAGGTCAGGGCCAGAAGATGACAACACTGAAGCCAGTCTCAGCAACATAGCAAAGTCATCAGAAATATAGTGAGACTTGCCCTTAATCAAGAATTAAAATGGGGGAAAGAGGCTGTCACTCAGTGAGAGAGCACATGACTAGCATGTGTGAGATACTTGGTTTGAAACTTAGAACTACAAAAAAAGGGGCTGGGGATGTGGCTCAAGTGGTAGCCCGCTCGCCTGGCATGCGTGCGGCCCAGGTTCAATCCTCAGCACCACATACAAACAAAGATGTTGTACCTGCCGATAACTTAAAAAAAAAAAAAAAAAAAAAGAACTACAAAAAAAATTCAGCAAAATTAGGTAATGTATACATCTACTACTAAAACAAAATTTAAAATATATAAATAAACAGAAATAAAAAACACTGGGGATGTGCTCAATGGTCAAGTGCCTCTGGATTTAATCCCTAGAGAAACACCCACCCACCAAGAAAATGCTTTCACAAACTTGAAACTGTTTTTTGAAGGATAACAAGCATGAGCAAGACCCTGGATTAAATCCCAGCACTCAATACATAAGTAAATAAATCAATGATAGTCCATTGTCTTGGGCTGGGGAGTGGGCACGAGTAGAACATTTGCTAACTATGCATGAGGTCCTGGGTTCAATGTGAAAAAGACCACAAACACACACAGTCTCTCACACACAAAGAAACTATACTAAAATACATCTCATGAATGACAAAAATGATTATTATAGAAAAGGTACAAATGAGAAGCATAAAATACAACAAAATCAATAGAAACACAATATGATTTCTTACCAAGCGGATTAAAGAGACTGAACTTCCCCATGATCTACAATCTCTGAAAAAACCCTGAGCACGCTGTGAAATCCAGGGCCAAATGTGCTGTGCTTTTTGGTGAAGTTAAGAGAAACTACTTCTGAAAATGGAAATACTAGACCATATCTAAGATTAGTCAAAATGCTGCACAGATCACAATGACTGTAGACAGAGTATTTAAGTAACTCCCAAATTTCATAAGCTAACAGTCCAGCTCCCAATGGGGTGGCCCAAGGACAAGGCACTTATTTTTAATACCTGTGGCTGAACCCAGAGGCAGTTTACCACTGAACTACATCCCAGTCTTTGAAGTCTCACCAAGTTGTATAAAGTCTCCATAAGTTGGCAAAGCTGTCCTCAAACTTGAAATCCTCCTCCTGCCTCAGCCTCTGAAGCAGCAAGAAGTTCAGGTGTGCACTACTGCAACTTGCCATAAATCGGGATTCTTAACAAATAGAAATGTATGTAGACTTTTCATAAATCTACTTCTTTCTTTCCTCTTTCATAATATTTCATCATTTGGTTCTGAATAAATAACCTTGGGCCTGAGATAAGTGAGCAGGTCATTTCAAACTGACAAATGCAGAAATGGCTGACGCTGAGGGAGCAAACCTGTTAGGCTCAAGGGGCAGGAAAGATCCCTGCCAGCTGGGACACCCTCACATCTGGTCCTGCCCACTGAAACATTCCATGGTCACTCTCCTGGGAGACCTGGACCACGACTCCAGACTATGAGGCTTTTCAGGTTTGCACAGCTCTGCACTGGGGTGTTTGGATTTTATCCTCCTTGAGTTTTTACTTTCATGGTGTGAGAGAATGCAAGGGTCAGGAATGACTGGTGACCTGGCCCCTCAGCACCAGCATCCACAGGCTGACTGTCCACCTGTCTCCAAGGAATGGGAACAGGGCTTGGGGAAAACAAGATCCCAAGAAGTTAGCTGTCTAGATGAAGCTTGTTCCAGGACACTCCTTAGCCCCAAGATCACATCTGAACCCCCAAGACGCTGTACCTCACACCTTAGGGTGTCCTCTAAGAAGAGCTGACTCGGGGCCTAAAATTCCTTGTACCATGCAGGGCGCAGGACAGCTGCGGGCACATGGTGGCAGCCACAGGAAAGGATAGTGGCTGAGAACATAGGACTCTCTGAACATAGGACTCTCTTTTCCAAAGAACACCTGGCTGAGAACATCAGATTTGGTGTCTACACCTAAAAAAGATAAACAAGAAGCACAGGATTTTTGCAGGTGTGAACTGAAGTTCTCTATGAACTTGCTCTGTATCAATGAACCTTCAGACCACCTGACTTTGGGGAACTAGACCACCATGAGGTATAAGACAGGGTTCTGTATGGTTGGCAACAATTACCTTGGGCTCTCTTAAGCTCTTTCAAAGCCAATTACCTTAATCTCTGTATTAGTCCACAATTCTCCAAACAAATGAATTTCTCAGAATATATTACCAACCTTATCTGACATATAACCACCATCTCCCAAAGCTAACAATGTAATAACGGACCTACAGAAGAAATTTCCCCTTTTTTATTGTAGCCTCCCATCTGATGATCCGACCAATGCACTTGGTTAATGTATTCATGCATAACTTCCTTTTACAAATGTTCCTGTCAGTCATGCACAGTGGGGCGCAACTGTAATCCCAGCAGCTTGAGAGACTGGGTCAGGAGGACTGCTAAATTCAAAGCCAGCCTCAGTGACTTAGTGAGGCCCTAAGGAACTTAGGAGAGATTATGTCTCAAAATAAAACATAAAAATGGCTGTGGATATGGCTCAGGTATTACCCCTTGGTCCAATCTCTTGTATTAAAAAAAAAAATGTGATCTCTTCCAGAGTACGACACATACATCATTCAGAATAAGTTAAAATCCATGTTCATGAGGATGCTCATTAATATTTGGGTCAAAATAAACTATTTTTTCAGGTATGATGGCCAGTGCCTTTAATTCCAACAGCTTGAGAAGCTGAGGCAGGAGGATCAGAAGTTCCAGGTGAGGCTGGACAACAAAGCCAGATCCTGTCTGAAAATAAAATTTAAAAGGGTTGGGGATAAAGGGCAACAGAATGAATCAGACATTATTATCCTATTTTCATATATGACAACATGACCGGTGTGAATGGACATTAGGTACAACCAGAAAAAGAAGAAGTTACAGTCTATTTATGTATGATGTGTCAAAATGCATTTTACTGATCATGTATAAGTATTAAAAACCAAGTAAAATAAATAAATAACTTCTGCCCAAATCCACAAAACAATCAATCAAACAAAAAAAGGGCTGGGGATGTAGCTTAAGATTCAATATCCATAGTACCAATAACCCACTGCCTTATTTCGTTTAAAGCAGCTATTTACCAGAACACAAGATGTGCAAAGTGACTATTCTTTCCCCTCAAGTATGATATTCAGAAACAAAAGTGTTATTCTTGCCAGAAATAGTGGCACAGGCCTGTGATCACAGGGACTCAGGAGGCTGAGGCAGGGTGATCACAAGTTGGAGGACAGTGTCCAAAACAAGTGGTAAAGGATCTATTTTTAAAAAACGGGGGCGGGGGGGTGCCTGAGGATTTCACCGATAAAGCTCCTCTAGTTTTGATCAGCAATACAAAGAGAAAATATTCCTTGCAATACTTCACTAGAGGAAAAGTGAAAACTAATAGACTGTTCATTTACAACACAGGAAGAAGAACAGACATTTGAGAGTGATGGGAAGTGGAGAGGGAGTTGGCATTTTGGAACGCAGCAGGCAACTGCAAATGAAGCACCTACAGCAGCCTTTGGAGGAACTAAACTGGGGGAAGGAAAGTGGATTTGGGATCCTGCTTCCTACATATTTGGAAGAGTGGGTGTGGGCCACCAGCAGGGAGGGGAGGGGAGGGAAGCTGGAGACCTGAGCAGTCCATTCAACAATGGAAGCCGTAGGAGGGAGCCCAAGGCCACCTGCCAGGGAGAATTGGGCCTCATGCTCCACAGCTGACCTCAGGGACCAACCCACCCCTCAGGCCCAGGGAGCAGAAGCCCAGGGCCATACCCCACAGAGGACTAGACCACACCCTCTGCACCAATTTCCGGCACCCAATACCCAGCTCACCCTGCGGGACCAGTGGACAGAGGCATAGGGTCAGTTGCCAGGGAGGTGACTTCAAGGTTCTACCATCCATTCCAACCCCCAGGACCAGGGGACAGAGACCCAGGGCAACCTCCAGAGGAGACTCCACCAGGCTCTGCAGCTCATCCATTTGCAGGGCCCTAAGGCAGGTGCTGACCGTGTGCCTGCAGCCCTCCTCACATACTCACCATTTTTATCTTCCTTGGGGACCCGGAGTTCTCTTAAGGAACCTCTGAGCACCAGAGATCTCCAGGACACAGGCTGCTCAGAATCACCGAGGCCTTTTGGGCAGAGCACATAGGGCCAGGAAAGGGAAGAGCCGAGTTGGTGAGGAAGAAAAGCCCAAGAGATTACAAAAGCCCACCCTTCCCCTGTGTTCAGAAACCTGATTGGACTGTTCCACCCCAGCATCCCTAATGGGCCACCTCCAGGAATACCTCTGCATTGTGACTGACAGCTAAGGTCATGCAATAACTATCTAAAATTCCCTAGAGTGACAGATCCTTGGTCCCAGCCCTTTTCAGGTGGAGAGTCTTTGCTGGGCTGGAAAAAATATCCAAGTTAGAAGCCTTTGCTTGGAACTTGGTAAGGATGGGATTGAGCTATGGCTTGGTGTTAACCTCACCACGGAAACAAAGAACAATTAACAAAAGAAGGTACTTGGGGAGCCTGAGGCAGGAGGAGCCCAAGGTTCAGGTCAGGATCTACAGTGTTACCTGTGTTTACTGTGACGGGTCCTTGCTTCCCCAAATGCTGAAGTATAACACCAGAGAAGCACGTGGAGAGTGGAAAGTGGAAGGCTTAATTAAGGGAGAGCAGAAAAGATTCACCCCCACCCCCCAGGAAGAAGGGAGTGGAAGGTAGGAATCCCTGGAAAAGGGAGGTCTTCTCCCTTTTATACCCAAGGTCATCTTTTGTCCTCCCACATTCCTGTCCTTTATTTCTCTTTATTGTGCATGTGATGGGGGCTGCAGGTGGAAGGCCAAAGGGTGGGAAACTGGTGGACTGGTGGGGCTGGGAGCAGAGATCTGGGCAGGAACAGCCTAGGGTGGTTTCATTAGCATCTCCCTGTTTTACTGAGAGCTACTTCATTAACCCTTATTTAGGACCTTCCTAGGGTCATGGGACATTAATATTTCAATTTCTCAAATGTTTTTCTGGTTTTCCCAGGCTCAGATTAGACTCCATTTTCTTTATGGTTCCAGTTGGACCACATTAACCTAGCTGCATAAACTCTTCTCTTTAAATCTGGCTTCACAAACAGGGAGATCCTAGCTAAAAATTAATTAAAGAGGGTTGGGGATGTAGCTCAGAGGTCAAGCCCCACAGGGATTATTCCGCAGAACCTCAAAGAAAAAGATACCTATGTACATATATATAGTATCACCTGGTGCGACCTCAGGCCATAGTCTCAAATTTTTTGAAACAATATTTAAAGATATCACACATATATAATATCTAAAAATAAAAACAGCTTGACAATTATTTCAGTAATTCTCATCGCCTTCTGCCCCCTGATCTTTTGAGGAGATAGCCTGAGCTAAGAAAGGAAGCAATTGGTGTTGGTGATTTGGCTCAGTGTTCTCTCCCCAGCAGAATGGGGGTGGAGGGGGGGAGTCAATTCCCTAAGGCAGCAATGCGGAGTTGAAATAAAATGAGCACCTTGTGCTTAATGTCCATGCTCTACATTCCACTATTAGGGAGTAGTAGTAAGCGACCTGACTCTGGTGACCCCACACATCAGGTCATCTGTTTACCCCAAATCCAAACAGAAAAGGTCATGATGAAAAGCAGGAAAGGAACTTTGATCAGTGAAGCTCCACCAGGAAGACAAGGACACCATGTCCTTAGCCCTCTCTTCAGTGCTGTCTAGGACTCTCAGGTTTTATAGAAAGGGCAATCAGTCATACGCATGTGTGTAGAGGGCACACTGTATGTAGGCGTGGTGTCATCTGTGGCTTCAGGCATCTGTGGGTCTCATAAAATGTCTGTGAGCTCATGGTCACGTGCCCTCTTGACACACTTCACCCCACTGCACAGGCTGACCTGAACTGACCTCTCAGGAAGCGTCCCCCTCCCTTGTCACTGCTTCAGAGGCACCAACATTTTCAAGAAAAGCCACAAGCCCACCTGCTCCTGCCTGGTAAGCACCATATCCCTAGATGCGGACCCAGGGCTCTCACTTCCTGGGTTTCAACTGATAGTTACACCAGAAAGAAACAATAACCCTGCTCAGCTGGGCCCATGAAGCCTGCATATGAAACCCCACTTGGGGCACATATGGCCTGTGGTGTTGATACCGCTGGTCACTGGTGAGGTTTATTTAAAAAGAAGTAACATAGACTTTTCCCACAAGGGAGAAGGAGGCCACAGCTGGTACCCTGGTATACTGTCATTGTCGGGCACAGTGGGTCATGCCTGTAATCCCAGCGGCTCAGGAGGCTGAGGCAGGAGGATCACAAGTTTGGAGGCCAACCTCAGCCACTTATGGAGGTCCTAAGCAACTCAGGGAGACCCTGGGTCTAAATGAAATACAAAATAGGGCTGGGGATGGGGCTCCATGGTTAAGCACCCCCAGGGTTCTATCTCTGGTACCAAATTTTAAAAAATAAAACTATGTAAAGTGGCATGTGTCCTGAATGAGGATTTAGGCAGCATTCACATCGTAATAAGAGTAATAAGCCTTAGGGGCCATTTGTGTTTGATTTAAAGAGGGTGGACATGGGTTATTAAGAAAGAGTAGACCATTTAAATGGGTGTCATAGGTGTTCTCCGATTGCAGGACTGGGGTCCAGGGGGGTCCTGGGCTCTGTTCCCCCTGGAGGACAGTGATGGGCAGGTGCACTATGCAAAGTTGTGACTGCCAATCAGAAGAGGTAGATGCAGCCTTTGGTAGCACAAGCCTGCAGGCAAAGACCCTGGTACCCGAAGTGGACTTCCCCCCCACGGAACAGGGCGGGACTGTTGAAACAGGGCAGGGCTGTCGGATGAGCTGTATTTGCAGAGAGAAGAAGACAGGGCAGACAGATAAGGAGATGCCAGTCCCTGTGACCATCCCCCAGAGCCAGGGCTGCCCGGGCTTGTTCAAGGACACGGCATGTCCCACCTGGTTGATCCTGCCAGGAGCACATGCTTGTCCCAAAGATCAGGGCCATGCATGTCTAACAAGAATGATGGTCTTCTTAATCTGGCTGAGGAAATTGCTAAGCAACCTAGTGTTCAGGATATGGCCTGCACACTTCTGGCCGCTTTTAGCCAAGTTCATTGTGATATTCAGGAGCAGAAATCAGGGCAGAAAGATTTGAAAAACTTTAAAAGGCCAGAGTGAAACTGAGGCCAAGGGGCTCATGCTCAGAGTTTGCCTCAGTCTCAGGGAAAGACTTTGCACTTGGACCCTTGGGTCATCTTGAAACTGTCCACACTGTGGGGACTCTTGAAAATGCACTTTTAATGTATTTTGCATTGGGGGGTGAGCATGAACTTTTTTTTCTTTAATTTTAATTTATATTTTAGGTGTAGAGGGACACAACACAATGCCTTTTATTTTTTTTATATGGCGCTGAGGATTGAAACCAGGGTGCCACCCGTGCTAGGCGGGCAGGCTACCGCTGAGCCACCATCCCAGCCCCCCCCCACCCCAGCATGAACTTTTAGGGCTTGGATGGAATGTGATGGCTTAGATATGAGGTGTCCCCAAAAGCTCATGTGTGAGATCGTGCAAGGACACTCAGGAGTGAAATGATTGTGTTATGACAGCCTTGACCCCATTAGTGAATTAATCCCCCTGAAAGCTGGTAGGCCAGGGGTGGGCGTGGGGTTGCGGGTGCGGTGGGGTGAGGTGGCTCCACGTCGATGGTGTGCGGAACCCAGAGGCCTTTCCTCAGTGCTTGGCTTTGCTTTCCCCACTCCAGGCAAGTTGGGGAACACGGGATGCAACCAGGTGACCCGGTTACACTGTATCTAAAGGTGCCACCCGTCAGAAGCAAGCAACCTGCTTACATTGTACCCAAGGCGATGCCAATCAAACCAACAAGCTGGTTACATTGATTCCAAGGCCATGTCCCCAGGCTTCCTGGGCCCCCCCAGGCCCCCCAGCCCTTCCACACCTGCACAACTCTGCTTCTCTCCTGGGATATGCTCAGCAGGGCTCCTTGGCGCCCCCTGGTGCTGAGAGCCATGTGCTTCCTGCAGAGTGATTGACAGCCAGGACCTGCCGCCCTTGCTCCTGGGGACCACCAGGTCCTGCTGCATCATGGCCAGAGGTTTCTGCACACAGCCCGGTGGCAACAACAGGACCATGAGTACAACGAGGTCCTCTGCAGACCCAGACACCCAACACCCTGCGACGAGGCCTCTGCTGACTCCAGACAGTGCAAGATGGCTCCGGAGGTCACTTTTACTAAGTGAGACCCGTGTCCCCACGCCTAACTCCAAACCCGGGTTCCATGAGGTAATGGGCAGAGGCCAGCAGGCCTGAAGGAGCATCAGCGGTCGCTGAGCCCCTTCCCCAGCAGCTGGGCACCCTGCACAACCTGTGGGGGACATGGCTGCAGCCCTGCTGCGGCCCCTTCCCCCTGTGCTGGTGCGACATAGAAGACCAAGGGCAGTGGCCATCTGCGTGGGAGGAGCCGGAGCCCGGTCCATACAGCTCCTCACGTTGACCTCAGGCATCCGTTCGGTGGTCCAGGACCTTCGCAGGTGAGATTTGGTAAAGGCATTCCCAATGTACTATATTTGGGGTTTCTGGTTCTAACCCCATCTGTAAGTCCTGGAGCAGATGGAAATGCAAATAATTTAAATTTGCAAATTAAAAAAAACAAAGACCTTTTCTCTACCTCCAGCATCTGAGTAGAGGGGGGTGTATTTTCAACAAACACCCCACTCCCAAGGAGTCAGGGCAGCCCAGATCTTTGAGAGGCTCTGGTTTGGTTTGGTAAAAATGCAGAACTGATTTGGAAAAATGAATAAAAGAGTATCCGTCGCAGCGGAAGAACCAGGGCCCGGCCAAGAGCACCATCACCGGAGGTCCCCAGAAAGAAGACCCTTGGCCTTGGGTCTCCTTAGTTTACTATGCAGATACCCCAGACCCTGCGCGCAGCCCTGGAGCCGGAGTCCGAACGCGGAGCCTGGTGGAGCTGGATTCCCACCAATTCTAAGGGGCGGGTGGGGCTGTCCCAAGACCTTGGTGGGAATAAGAAATGGCACCGCCCTGGCTGCCTGGGGCTCACCGTGCTCGGTCCCCACCCGGATTAAACAGCTCCCAAGCCCCAGCTTCCCTGGGAGAACCTGTTTCCAGGCGCCACCCGCGAGGCTCAGAGTTGGGGGTTAATCGGATTAAGCCACCAGGGTCCAGGAGCGCGCCCCCAAACCCAGTGGGCGGAGACGCCGGCGCGGAGGTTGGGGTGGATGGCGCGCCCAGGTCTGGGGTCCAGGTCCTGCGGCGGCGCCAGCCGCAGCCTTGGGATCCGCGGAGCAGAGGGGCGCACGCGGGACCCGGGGACGCGGTCCCACTCAGGCCTGGGGAGGGGACGAGCGACGGCCCCTGGGGAGGAAGCGGCGGTGCCCGGAGACGCAGAGTCGCCGAAACCCAGTCCCGGGAGCGGAGAGCAGCGCTGGGGTGGGGCGCAGAGGGAGGTGGGGGGCCGAGCAGGAGGGGGGGTGCAGGCCGAGGAGGAAGGGGGCCCGGGTCAAGCCGCGGAAACTGCGCCCGCGATGCCCAAGAGGACGCTCCCAGGTCGAGCGGGGTGACACGCCCCACCCCGGGGCCTCGGAGACTCGCCTCCCCACGCTGAAATCCTCCGGCCTCCGAACCCCTCCAAGACCCGGTCCCTGCCCCCTCACGGCCCGTGTCCCCCACACCAGGTCGGCACAGATGCGCTGGGGTGTCCCCCCACTAAGACCCGCTCTGCCCCTCCCATTCGGAGCCGGGACCCCTCCCCAACTACATGCCCCTGTCCCCCTACCCAACCAGGGCCAAGTCCCACAATCTCTATAAGGCACGTCCCCTTGTCACTCTGACACGACTGTGACACCCCCCTCCCCCCCCCACACACACACTTTTTAAGACTCGCAGCCCGATGCCCTAAGAAATCGAAGCCCTCCGCGTCCCGTCCGGGTCCTTCTCCCCCACCACGGACTTGAGTCCCCTCCCAAACCATCGCCTGTCACACACACTCAGTAAAACACAACCCTGCCCCTCCTCCGCTGAGACTCCAGTCCTGTCCCTCCCCATAAGGCCGTCTCGCCCCATCACTCCCTGACAACCACCAGGCCGCGACCGGGGACTTGGCTGGAGCCCCCCGCACGCCCCGCGCCCCCTCCCTGATGCTGCTGGGGAGTCCCCAGGAACAGTCTAAGCCACTGCTGTCCCGCTCCCGGGCCTCTCTCCCCTCCCCCCAGCACTAGGGCCGCCACTGCACCCCGGCGCCGCCCCTTCTCCTCCTAAATCGCGCCTCAGTCCGCTCCTGGGCCGATCTGTCCACCCAGGGGCAGCTCCGGGGTGCCCAACACTCAGGCCTGCCCCTGTCCCGCCCCCAGACGGCCAGCCCCCCACTCTAGGGCACGCCCCATGCGCCACCCCCAGCACGTCCACACCAGGACACGCCCCTTGCACCGCCCCCTGCAGTCCACTCCACCCTCCAGGACACGCCCCTTACACCGCCCACCTCGAGGCCTTGCTTCCCCCTAGACAGGTTCCGCCGGTTCCTTCCTCTTCCCCCGCCCAACCCCAAGTCCGCCGAGACCGCCATTACCAAGGCCCGCCCCTGTCCCACCCCCAGCACGTCCAGCCCTCAACATGAGAACACGCCCCATCCTGCTCCAGGGCCCCGAGTCCCCCGTCCCGCACCAGCGCAGCTCAGCCCCCAACACCCCCACAGCATGGCCTTATGCCCCCCTCTAAAAAAACGCGGGTGGCAGACCCTTGACTTTCCCCCATCCCCGCCCCCCACCCCAGCTGGGTCCCCCTCGCAGCGCTAGGACATGCCAATCACCCTCAGGATCCTCCAGGCGGTCTACTGGGCCTCCGCGTCCCCCTCCTTCCAGCAATGTGAGGGCCTCCGGTCCCCCATCCCCACGGGCGCCGCCTCGTCCTCTCTCCCCGCGCACACGATCTACGGCATCCCCAGCCCCTTCCCTCCGGCTACCCTCCCCTCCAGGGCTTGTCCCGTGCCCCGCACAGACTGTGACTCCGCCCGCCTGCCCTCCCCGGTTGCCCCACCCACAGCGCGTCCTGGACAGCGGAGTCCCTCTGGGTCCTGGGGCGATTGGAGCCCAGGACCCTCCAGTGATGCTAACCCGAGGTCTCTCCGGGCGCTTGGCGCTTGGCCCCCTGTTCTGACGCTCAGGGACTCTTTTCTCTGCCAGCTGCACTGCGTCTCTGGGGTTGCTGTGAATCCCCCATCTGTGGTTTAAAATCCTAGTGTCCCTGCGGTCTGGTTCTCCCTGCGGCAGGCCTGCCTGCTGCTTGGCGCACCCTGAGCTCCGTGGCCTTTGGGCCAAGGATCCCGCTGACCATCAACTGCCTCCTGACCCACAGAGGGCACAAAAGGCAGGCCCAGGGCTCTGAACCCCAACCCTTGCCACGTTCGCCTGTGCTTTACTAAGAATTAAGCTTCAAATGACCTTAACATGGGAGGACTGTAGACAGGTCTGGTGACAAAAAAAACTCAGAGACTATGTGTCGCTGAAGCTGAGAAACTGATGTGACTCCATTTTTGAGAAGCCATCCTCAACCTCAGAGCAAACCCTAAGGAAAGGATTGTGACCCTGGTCCTTGGAAAGACCCACAGAGCACTCCTAGGCACATGCCCACTCTGCTGAGTTGTTTATCTACAAATAACAGAAGAGATCTGCTGCACCAGGTGTCCCTGACTTAGGCTAGGTGGCTACCCATAGCAACCCCCTAGCAGCCACCAATCAGCATGTGACAGGGAAATACCTGGGATGCCAGATGACCCTCCCAGTAGTTTATAATGGTTGAGAACATATTAGGAAACCATGTAATTCAGCACATACTCCCCTTGTGGCTTAAACCAATCAGTTCAAATGAATCCCCCTCTTGTACTAACCAATCACCAACTTGTTCCCGCCAGTGAATGTTCTGATCGTGTTTTAGAGTTGTTTTATGATCTTCCCGTGGTGTGTGATGATTTGCTAAGAGATGCTATGATGCATGTGAAGTCCCTACCTTCCCCAAAGAGTGTATAAAACTGCTGCAAACCCTGGGCTCAGGGCCTCTCAGCATCACCAGTTGCTGTGTGCATGTGGAGGACCGAGCTAGCTCACAATAATCACCTCTTCACTGCTTACATCGATCTTGGTCTCTGATGGTCTTTTGAGGGTCCCGAATTCGAGCATATCAAAGCCAGAATTAGACAGGCAGTGAGTGTAGACAGGTAAATGAAGTCAGGTCGGATCTAGGAGGCCCATTTTGAGTGAGTCTGGCAAGTTGGAGACTGTCCCCTGAGGGATCTTATCAAGAACCTGCCCCCTGTTGCCAAGGTAACCTGTCCCAGGAATTGCCCCTCCCTACAGGGAGCTATAAGCTTGTTAATGTGTCCTGGGCTGCTCCAACTAGCCCTTCCCCCTTCAGCTCACCTGTTTCCCACCTTTGGGCCAATCCAGCAAGCATTCCTAGGCCTAGTCACTTATGAAGGAAGGAGAAAGATAAGGGGGAGAGGGCAGGAGTACACAGGAATCCCAGGACATACTGTTGTAGGGATAAATGAGGCAAGGCACCGAAGATAGCAGGAAACAGTTTCATTTGGCTGCAGCCAGGTTCAGAAGGCACAGCTTTTGCTGTAATCAATCAATCCCCCTAACCCCAAGTTCAGGGAGTTTCAGAGTTTTATACCCAGCATGTAAGGACAGGGGCTCAGAAGTTCACAGAAGTTCACATAAAAGCAGCTTTTTCTCTCACTGTTCTGGGCAAGTTAACTCTTCAAGAACAGCACCTGAGAAGGAGAGAGCTTCTTCTCCCCTTTCTTTCCTCCCCCTGCCAGCTGTTACCATGGAGCCCAATTGTAACTTATCTTAAAAATGTAGACATCCCTGTGAAGCCCAGCTCAAGACCAGAGGCCTTGTTTGTACACTTCTTCAAAGTACTATGCTGAATGCATTTGTGATAACTAGTAAGGGGGTGTCAGCACCTGGAGTGCTGGTATCTTCTCAGCCAGTGGCCAAGTAAACAGAGTGACATGAAAATAGGAAGTTTATCTACATTGAACTCTTTTGCTGACAGTCCTAAAATCAGCCGTGGTGAAGATTTCTGGCACCTTGATTATACGAGTGGAGGTAAGGCCCAGCGGCATTGCAATGTTTTTGCTCAGGGCTTAAAGGTGTGTCCAGAGTGGCTCCTGACATAGTCCCTCTTTCTTAATATTTAAAGGCAATTGGGGAATTATGTCTTCCACTCACTGGATTCATGGTCCGAGGTCATGATCTATTGAGACACCGAAGGAATCAGTAGGAAACATATCATTTCAAAAATCTACCAGGTGCAATGATCCAACATATTTTTAGGATTATATCATTCAATTAACATGAAAAGAGCCAGGTTGTTATGATTACTTTGCCAAATATTCATCAGAAGATTTTTCATCGTATCCCAGTCTCATTGGGAAGCACTGTGTTTGGTTATGGCAACACAGACATATTTAATTGGCACAGCATTTAAGCCTTTCCTAAAACCACACAGCAGAGGGCTCATTTGTACTATTCATTAAAGTGGCTTCTAGAGTGTTCCACTTAGTTCCAATCCTTCCATCAGCCCTTATCTGACTATGAAGGATCTTGGAAGTAATTTAAGTCAAATTATTAAGAAAAATGGGGCTGGGGATATGGCTCAAGCGGTAGCGCGCTCACCTGGCATGCGTGCGGCCCAGGTTTGATCCTCAGCACCACATACAAAGATGTTGTGTCCGCCAAAAACTAAAAAATAAATATTAAAAAGTTCTCTCTCTCTCTCTCTCTCTCTCTCTTTAAAAAAAAGAAAATTCATATGTTGGGGCTGGGGTTGTGGCTCAGGGGCAGAGTGCTCGCCTAGCACAAGTGAGGCCCTGGGTTCGGTCCTCAGCACCACATAAAAGTAAATAAACAAAATAAAAGCCATGGTCCCTTTAAAAAAAAAAAGAAAAAGAAAATTCACATGTTGTAAGTGTTAAAACATAGCCACAAAGGCTGTAGTTGTAGAAACAAGGAATAAGATTTAAAGTAGTGATAAACCCAGCCTAATTTCCTCTTCAGATTGGGAGCCATCTCACCACAAAGGCATGAAAAGTTAATTTCAGCTTTACCCTAAATTACTGCTATTTCTGAACTAGCTTGGAATGCCTGCCTGTGCCTTGAACTCACCCAGCCCTGGCTTTCCCTGGCCAGATAGCAGCCCTCTCTGAAGCTCTAATGGCGCCTCATAAATTCTGAGATCAGGACCAGCTAAAATATCAACTAGCCTTTGTGCTATACTTATCAAAATTTCGTTATCTGTAAGTTCTCAAACCCCCCTTTGTGTAACTTTCTGTGGTACAAAGCTGCGCTCTTGGAGAGCTATGGGGCTGTCTTCTGTTCCCATGGGTTACAGTAGACACAGCCCCAGCTGTTTGGAATTACCAGCTTGCTTTTATTTGATTTCAAGTGGAGTCGGGTGGTCTTTGCATCGTGGTTTAACAGTAGCCACTTCAAGGATCCTGAGACCAAGAGCCTGCCTAGGCCCAGTTAGTTGGTGTGCACCTATTTCGAAGCCTGAACGTTAACTTCAGCAGACCACAGCTCTGCAAAGTGAGCTGCAATAACTAGTGATGCAATAAGACAAGTTGTATTTCTCCCATTTAAGGAGTCTCTCAGGTCTGTCAGTAATGCAAAATTCTACAGGGAGAAGTTAAGCATCAAAACGTCCTTTTGGGTGCCTTCTCACTGGGCGTTATAGTTTCTAGGAGTCACGGCAACCTCATGTAATTGCTCTTGTCCATTCTAGGAGACCAGCCTGAAATGTATCCACCACTTCTAGACACTTCCTGTTATACTGGCAAGACATGTGCACAACCATCCACTTAGGAAAGGTGCCAGTTTCTGCTGTAGATAACACATTGGTGGATGTTTTATGTAAACAACTGGCCTAAGTAGGGAAAATCTATTTCAACAATTTTTCTATTTTGACAATTGTCCAGATAGGTGAATACAGTCTTAATCCCTAAGGACCAGCATGATTAGCTGGTTTGGGTTTCTTATATGCTTTTGTTTTTCTCAAAAGATACTTTTAGACAGCCATCATATGTCATGGGATTAACATAGGTAGCTGAAAATGATAGTCAATATAATTAATATAGATATGTGGGTGAACTTTCCAGTCCACACTGCAAAACACATTAAAAGTGGACTTCAGAAATGGTCCACAGAAGTCTCTTTATAATTTTTCCTTCAGTGACAAGCTCCTGAAAGTGCATGGCTATAAACTCTGCAGCTTGGAGATTGACCTTTGTATGCCAGGTTTTTCAGTCATTTTCATGATGACAGGTTTGGCTTCTATCCTCTGAAATCTGATTTAACTTTCTAAATCATGGTCACCAGCAGTAAGACTCTCAGTATCATAATAAAGAAAAAGATTTGAAATATTTATAACATCTAGTGTGCACTTAAGTGGTCCAGTTTTTCCCTGATTATTAAAAAAAATTGAGTAGAGGCCTATAAGTCATAGTATCAGTAGTTTAATTATAGACACTAGAACAAATATTTAAATGGTAAAAAAAAAAATTTACCATTCTTAGTTGGTCATGAATTTTAACAAAAGTTATTTAAAGGGACCATGGCAAATAGAAGTATTATTAAATGTATGATTTAATTTTTCACTTCAACAGAATTATTAAAAAATGGAGAACATAACAAAAATTTATATTTTAAAATTAGCACTACATGAAGTCCAAATGACTATCTTAATTTAGAATGAAGTGAGACAGAGTTTTAATTGAGGATATTCAGCCTTTACTAGGGGCATTTATATATATATATATATATATATATATATATATATATATATATATATATAGAGAGAGAGAGAGAGAGAGAGAGAGAGAGAGAGAGGTTTCCAGAATAGAAAATACATGTGTTTAGTAAGCATAGGAAAGATATCTTGTTTCTTACTACTAACAGAAAAAGGAATTAAAAATGAATAGAATTTTGTTTACCAATCTATGAAAAACTCTTTATTTTAATTAAACCCAATGTTGACCTAAGCAGGGAGAGTTGGTATCTCAAATATTTATGGGTTAAAAACAAGTCAACAGTATTGTTTAAGACAGTGATCTAATTTAGAATTTTATATGACATTGATCTAGGGATGACATTGAGGTATTTATGTCAAAACAATCTTTGCATATAAAGAAAGAGTTGTATGAGCCTACTTAATAACTTTATTTACTGTAGCAAAATTAGCTCTCATAACTATGCATAATCTGTGGCTTTACCAATTCTAAAAATATCAATGCATGCAGGGCATTGCCTCATATCATTAAAGTTGAGAAAATGTCTATCATGTTAACATTTTTTATTGCAATAAGCCATTGGCTCTTGAGCTAATTTATTTCTGTCTGATATTTTCAAAGTAACTATTTTTAGAGTGTTTTTTTTGTAATAAACTGTTGATAGGGGCTCAAAGTAAGGCCCTGTTTTAATGTTTTAGGGTTTTCAAGGCTTTTTTTTTTTTTTAATAACTTAAAAGGGGAGTAACATGTTTATCCAGGAAGCATCTTCCTCCTGGAGCCAAGACTAGAATTCCAGACCTTTTCTATCTCTATGTTTTTGGTTTTCCCATTTGGTCTCCATTTAAACTGTTGTGTAACATCCAACCTTGGCTAGAACTATGTTAACCTCTGTGAATCTCTTAGAATGTCTAGGGCTAAATGGACGATAAACTCATCTTTTGAAAATGGGTGTCTCCCTATAAATTTAGGGTTGTACTGTCCTTTTGATCTCTCTAGAAAATAATAGGATTTTCCCAAGGACTTACTATAATCACTTCATAGGCATCCTGTTCATCTGTTGGATATTAATCTACTTGGGGGACAGGTTGATTCCTATTCTGTGTTCTTGGGACATGGTTAAGATAAATCTCCTTTAAAATAGTTTTTAAGATGGCCCTCTATTTTAATGTTTAGCTAAATAATAGCATAATATGTCAGTAGATAAGATTAGAGACCTGGCATGGATTTTGAAATATTTCTATGTATGAATTTGGATCTCTTGAAAATCTCCTGGAATTTGTTTTTGTCCATATTAAGTGAGAGAGGTCCCCTTTGATCTTACCTTCCAGTAGGTAATTTTTTAAGGCCTTCTTTGATGATAGTAGTTCAGGCTAGATATGAAAATGAGATATTTTTTATTGATCATTATCATTTTCCAACGTGCACACACACACACACACACTACTTTATGTGTTGCATCCAAGGAATAAAACACTCAAGGTCACTCCAGGTGAACTGCGCTGGTGCAAAATAATCACACAGAGACAGAAACATACCTTTTTCTTTGGGTTCTGTGATGGTTCTTCTGACCCAGATCCCATAAAGGAGGCAAGGCAGGCAAGAAAGAGAGAGAGCAGGCCTTGAACCCACTTTTATTGGGGAGAAGCCATTCAAATGAAGCAAGGGGTCAGGCTTCAGGGGGTTGAGGCTAGCTTCCTGATGTCTTGCTCTCAGCAGATTGACCTACAACTTGGAAGGCCACATCCATCTCATGAGCTGTGTGAGAATCAAAAGCAGAACAAAAGAAGGGGACACACAAAGGGAGCTTCCATGGAACATTCTATCCCAAGAGCAAAGGGGCAGGATTACAAAGAAATAGGTGAGTGCAATTCGACCCCAGTGGGTATGTCTACTCCTAAAACCATGCCCTGATATCTGAGCTAGAACAATGCCCAAGTCACTATGAAATGTAGCGATTGGTCAGAGCCCCTGCAGGACTTAAAGATGTGTTCATTCAGGACAGCTCTTCACATACTCCCCATTTCTTAATAAAAAAAAATGGGGTATTATATCCTTCAGCCACTCTATTCTTGGTCAAAGGTCATTATGATCTATTATTGAGACACAAAAGAAATTAGTAGAAAATATAATTTCAATAACATACCATATAAAATATTTCAATAATTTAGGACTAAGATCATTTAATTAACTTTGAAAGATCCAGGTTATTATTATTACCCTGCCAAACACTCATCAGAAGATTCTTAATCTTTTCCCAATTTTATTGGGAAGCATTGTGTTTAACCAAAGTAACACAGACATATTTAATTGGCACAGCATTTAAGCTTTTACTCAAATCACAGAGCAGAGGACTTATTGACGTTATTTATTACAGTGGCTTCTAGAGCACTTTATCTTGGTTTCAATCCTTCCATTAGCACTTGCCTGACTATGAAGGATCCTGGAAGTAATTTAAATCAAATTATTAAGAAAATCATATGTTATCAGTTTTGAAACATAGTCACAAAGGCTGTAATTGTAGAAGCAAGGAATAATATTTAAACCAGTCACTTCAAGGATCATGAGACCAAGAGCTTGGTTAATTGGCATGCATCTGTTTCAAAGCCTGAATGTTATCCTCAGCATGATTAGCTGCACTAGGTCAAAGGAAGATTGATGAGGATCACTGTCCTTTTCCTTTGCTATAACTAGTGATAAAATTAGGCAAGTTGTACCATTCAGAGATTACAGGATATTTAATCATCTTTTCTCTTAATTCTTACATTGAAGGAGTCTTTTATTTCCATCAGTAATGTAAAATTCTGGAAGCAGAAGTTAAACATCAAACATTCCTCTGGATGTCACCTTCACTGAAGGTCAAGATGTTACTAAGGAATCCTCCAGGGGTCATGGCAGCATAATTGTTTTTCTGTCAATCCTAGAAGACCAGTCTAAAATATACCCATCAGTTTATTTCTAGACACCTTATGTCATATTGGGAAGATATTTGCACAATCCATCCACTTCTGAAAGGTGCCAATTTCTACTGTAGAATAATTAGGACAATAATGCATTGGTGGATATTTTATGTAAATAACTGGCCTGTATAGAAAAATTCTATTTCAACAATTTTTCTATTTTGACAATTATCCAGATAAATAGTCTTATTATCCAAGGGCCAGCATGATTGACTGATTTATGTTTCTCATATGCTATTTTTATTCTCAAAAGATACTCCCAGACAGCTTGTTTACCATAGGTTCAACATATAAATATAATTGACCATTACAGTCGTACAATCAATCTGGTTTCATGGGTTGAACTTACAGTGCACACTGCAAGGCATATTAAGAGTGGAAATGAGAGGGGGGCCCACAGGGGTCTCTTTATAATCATTACTTACCTGATAAGCTCATGAAGCTGCATGGCTGTAAACTCTGCAGATGAAAATTTACCTTTCTGGGTCAGGTTGTTTAGTCATATCATGATGACAGGTTAAAATTATTATTATTATTATTTTTAGAATTTTAATATTTATTTTTTAGTTATTGGCGGACACAACATCTTTGTATGTGGTGCTGAGGATTGAACCCGGGCTGCATGCATGCCAGGCGAGCGTGCTACCACTTGAGCCACATCCCCAGCCCAGGTTAAAATTATTTTGAAATTCAGTTAATTTACTGAATCATGTTCAATAACACAAGACTGTTAATATCAAAATTTAAGAAAAAAATTGAATTATTTGTAAGATCCAGTATGTGCATACAAGATTCTTCCCCCCCTTTTCTATATTTAATAAAATTGAATAAAGGCTGGCATAAGCCATAATATCACTAGTTTTAAGTGATAGACAATAGACAAGTATTTAAATAATAAGAAAGGATTTATTACTCAAGCTGATGATAAAACTTCACAAAGGTCATCTACTAGTTATGTTAAGTTTAGTATCAATGAATTGGAAAGGGACCATGTTAAATAGAAATTAGCCTTCATTAATTGAATGACATAATTTTGACTTTAATAGAATTAACAAAAATGGAAATATAACCAAAATTTATATTTTGAAATTAGCTCTAGATAAACTTTAATAATTATCTTAATTTGGAATAAAGGGAGACAGAGTTTATAACTTAGGAGTGGTGGTCTTTACTATGGGCCTGAGAAATATGTAAACATCCATCTAAAATAGGAAGTCCATAGGCTAAATAAGCCTGGAGAAGATGTTTTGTTTTTTACCATTAATAAAGAATGAAATAGACAAATGAATAGTCTTTTATCTATGAATCCGTAAAAAAACTATCATTATTATTATCAAACATAGTGTTAACCTAAGTAGGGGGAGTTAGTATCTCAAATATCAATGGGTAAAAAAAAAACGTGAACAGTATTGTTTCAGACAGTGATTTAATTAGAATTCTACATGGCATTGAACTAGTGATAACCTTTTGAAGGATCTATGTTAAAACATTCTTTGGGTAAAAAGAAACAGTTGAAAGAAAATCCTTAATAACTTTACTTAATATAGAAAATTAGCTTCAATAATTATGTATAATTTGTGGCCTTACAATTTTAATAATATCAATGTATGCAGGACAATATTCCACACTATTAAGGTTGATAAAAGGTCTATCATGTTAAATTTCTTATTGAAATAAGCTATGGGTTGTCTGTCTAATATTTTAGGAATAACTGTTCCCAGAGTTATTTTTCTCAGTGATAAACTGATGACAGAGGCTTGAAGTAAGGCCCTGTTTTATTGTTTGGAGGTAAAATTTTATATTCTTAAACATTGTGTTTTCATAAAATGGTAAACAGATGTGATTAACTGTGTACTGCAAATAATAAGATATTTCTTATTAAAATAAAATAATTTGCCTAAATTCAGAAATTTACAAGGATTATTTAAAAAAATGGGGTTAACAGATGGGAAAGAGAAATTAAAAGTTCTATTTTAATGTTCTTAAGGTTTTTCATTAAGGACAAATGTTAATACACTGATATAAACCAAAGTTCAATCTATATGTTAAAAGACAAGGATTTCTTAAAACATTAATTTAAGAAATTAATGTTATGGGTAAATTGAAACATTAATTTACCCATAATGTTTTGTTTATTAAGTTTTTTCTTTCTTTCATTTTCTTTTTTTGAGCAAGTAAACTTGAAGGAATTAAGAATTATACAACTATGGTTAAACAACTTTTTTTTTTATTATTGTAATATATTATTTCTGTAAGAGCTAAACGGAATTACTATAAAAATATCAATAAATTGTGATGCTATTACTGTTGTCTGTATATTACATATGTTCATATCTTCCAGGTATACAGGTCTTAAAGGCAGAAGTTTTAAAAGAACATTATATCAAGCTGGTGTCCTTCAAACTAAAGTTGTATGGTGATTTGGGGCTCATAAGGATGATAAACTTTATTAGAAATTTATTTTTTTATCCTTTTATGCTCTATAACTCAACCTGTTATCAATAAGATATAAAGTTTTATGTTACTTTTTACACTGTGGGATAATTTAAATATATTTTTAAGTTAATGAAAGCCTAAGTTATATAAAGGTTCAAATTGTGAAACACAAAATCGTTTTGTTACTTTTTTACAAAAGGTTAAAGCTCTCAGCCTTTCTCTAATTTATGCTTTAAATTAACATCCTATTGTGTTAGCTAATATTCATGTAACCTCAAGCAACAATATATGTAAGCTTTGTAAAAGGATATTTAAGAAACAAAGATCAGCTTCAGAACTAGAACACTTCACCGAAGGTTTGTAGGAGCCCCACCTTACTGAGATAAAGCTCAGGCTCCCTCCTTACTACATGTCAGAATGTCTTTTCTTTCCTGAGAGCTGGGCTGATCTGTAGCCTGGGTTTGGGAGAGAGAGCAGCTGGCCATCATTCTATCTGTACACAATATAAGCTTGCTTTAATTTGATTTAAAATTGGAGTTGGTGGTCTTTTGTTTGCATTGTGGTTCAACACATAGCACTGTCTTTTGACCTTCCTTTCCAAATAAACACCATGAGAGACACAGCAAAAGGCTGGTAACAGAGATAGCAGTGACAATTACCCTATTTTTAGCATGTTTTCTACCTTAAATATTTGGACTCAGGTATGTAAGGAACTCTTATCAGTGATTCCAGGAGAGGGAGCATGGTCCAGGATGGCCACCAAGGCCTTTGGGAAGGAGGATCATGAGTGTGGGGAACTGAGAGGACTCTGAGCTCAGGCAGTGCAGAAAAGGAGGTGATAGTGAAGAGCAGATCCAGGCACGACTGGGTGGTGGTGGCCCAGGAAGTTCATCAGACCCAGGAGTAAATGGGCATCCATGCAAGTGCCTCCTACTCTACAGTCATTGATAGACCCCAGGACCAGCAATGTCCAGGCCTCCTGGGCACAATGACCCCAGCAGAGCACAGCAAGAACACCCAGAAGTTTATAGCAACATGTAGGACCCCCTGCAGCATAGGGCAAGCACTGGATAGGACTCCTGGGAATGTATTGGCTATAGGATGGAGAGTACTATTGCCCTTGTGAGTGCTGACCACCTCTGGGGTGCTGCACCCACTGTGGACTTCGTGTGGGTCATGACCACTGGGTAAGAAGGTTGCAGGTCTAAAGTGTCTGGAAACCTTGAATACAGTGCTCCTGAATTCCCACCAGAGACCCTGCTGTATAATGTCCAAACAAGATTTCCTGGCTATGACCTGGGGTCTTTTACCAGTGGAGGCCCCATTAGTGATGTGGGGCAGATGAGGCTGGACACCCAGGGAAGATTCAGGGAGCCAAGTTACTAGCTGCAGGGCTGACAGGGGTATCCCTAAAATTTTCTAAACCTCCAGTTTGAAATTTCATTATGTTTACCCCCAGTGGGAGGGGGTGGAGGTGTACATTTTTTGTAGGAGTCTACATAAAGTTTTTTATCCATTACTTCATAGAAAGTGCTTTGTGTACCATTCAGAATAAGATTAGAGAGTTCTTTCAAGCATTACCAGAAAACCAGAAGTAAACTCATCAGTCTGCATAGGAACCCACATTGAGTTCTTTGCAAAACCTTTTCCTGACATTCTGTTTAAAGAAAATTATGGTGAGGGTCTCTGGAGAAGCTTATTTAAAATTCTTAGGTGGAGAAGGGAGTGCCACTACATTAGGACATCAGAGTGGGACTCTCCTTACCTTGCCTTTTGTTACATACTTTGTATGAAAAAAAATCATCACATGATGTTCCCAGGGCTACTGAGGTACCCTAAACAGAGAGAGAGGTCAAGCCTAGATTTTCTGGCATATTCCACCTAAGTATTAATCATGGGGAGAGAAGCTAAGTGGATGTCAGTTTTTAAAATTCACTGATGTCAAGAACCTTGAAGAAAAAAGGGACCAGCTGCAAATGTGGAGGAAACACCGGCAGAGCTGCATCTGTTGATGTGGACAGTAGTGGGGTCCACGCACACAGCAGCAGCAAACTCACCACCTGAGCTAGGGGAGAGCTCAGTGCTAGAGCACCTGTCTAGCAGGCACAAGGCAGGATTGGGTCCCTGGCACCAGGGAAAGAGAAGAAATAGAAAGGAACTCAATTAAGTACAGGGCAAAGTATATTTTGAGAAGGAGCTTCTCCAGACAATACATACAAATTACAACTTTTATAATGCCCTTTAATGTGCCTACGTACAACACATGAGACTTAGAACAAACATGAGTGATAGAGTGGTGGTACCAGAGGGTATGTACAGAAAAGGGTGACTTGATCTTGTACATGTGTGTGCACAAGTGTGTGAGTGTGCATGTGTGGGTGCCAAAACTCACCCCATTTTTAAAGTCACTTGATGCTCTAGAGAATACTCACATGAGGGCCAGGCCATTTTTGATAGTCTCTGTGACCCTGCTAAGGTGCTTTTCTGGTACCTGGTTCATGGAAGGGAAATTAATTGAAGTTCATTATATCATGAGCTCTTAATAAAAATGAATAATTGGTTTCCTTAAATATTGAAATAGTTCTTCCACCCCTGTTTTCAACATAAATTATCTAATATACATTTTTTCCCAAGTCGGCTCCAGTTTAGTTCAACTGAACTAATAATAATTTAGAAGGTGTGAGTTAATGTTCTTATGATGATTGCATCATTTTAGAATCTTAGAGCTTGAAGGATGTTAACATACAGAAATACATAAAAAAATTAATTCCTGCATCTGAATTGGTGACACCTGGAAACTCGACACAAACAAGGCACATTATGATTTAAATCAGGGTTTCAGGAAACACCCAGGAGCTGAGCACAGTAGCATATGTCTGTGATCCCAGTAGCCATAGCAGGAGGATCACAAGCTTCAACCCAGCCTCAGCAAGAAATGGAGGCCCCTGGGAAGAACTTAGCAAGAGCCTCTATGAAACAAACAAACAAACAAAAAATTAAAAAGGACTAGGGATGGGGCTCAGTGCTTAAAGACTCCAGATATAATCAACAAATGGGACTTACTTAAACTAAAAAGTTTTTTCTCAGCAAGAGAAACAATAAGAGAGGTAAATAGGGAGCCTACATCATGGGAACAAATTTTTACTCCTCACACTTCAGATAGAGCCCTAATATCCAGAGTATACAAAGAACTCAAAAAATTAAACAATAAGAAAACAAATAACCCAATCAACAAATGGGCCAAAGACCTGAACAGACACTTCTCAGAGGAGGACATACAATCAATCAACAAGTACATGAAAAAATGCTCACCATCTCTAGCAGTCAGAGAAATGCAAATCAAAACCACCCTAAGATACCATCTCACTCCAGTAAGATTGGCAGCCATTATGAAGTCGAACAATAACAAGTGCTGGCGAGGATGTGGGGAAAAGGGTACTCTTATACATTGCTGGTGGGACTGCAAAATGGTGAGGCCAATATGGAAAGCAGTATGGAGATTCCTGGGAAAGCTGGGAATGGAACCACCATTTGACCCAGCTATTGCCCTTCTCGGACTATTCCCTGAAGACCTCAAAAGAGCGTACTACAGGGATACTGCCACATCGATGTTCATAGCAGCACAATTCACAATAGCTAGACTGTGGAACCAACCCCGATGCCCCTCAATAGATGAATGGATTAAAAAAATGTGGCATTTATACACAATGGAGTACTACACAGCACTAAGAAATGACAAAATCATGGAATTTGCAGGGAAATGGATGGCACTAGAGCAGATTATGCTAAGTGAAGCTAGCCAATCCCTAAAAAACAAATGCCAAATGTCTTCTTTGATATAATGAGAGCAACCAAGAACAGAGCAGGGAGGAAGAGCAGGAGGAAAAGATTAACATTAAGCAGAGTCATGAAGTGGGAGGGAAAGGGAGAGAAAAGGGAAATTGCTTGGAAATGAAAGGAGACCCTCATTGTTATGCAAAATTACATATAAGAGTTTGTGAGGGGAATGGAAAAAATTAAGAAGAGAAATGAATTACAGTAGATGGGGTAGAGAGAGAAGATGGGAGGGGAGGGGAGGGGGGATAGTAGAGGATAGGAAAGGTAGCAGAATACAACAGTTACTATTATGGTATTATGTAAAAATGTGGATGTGTAACCGATGTGATTCTGAAATCTTTGTAATGTTTTGAATAAAAAAAAAAAAAGACTCCAGATATAATGATGGTAATGTTCCTTTTCTCTTCTCCATTCTCTGAGCCTGCTAATTATATATCTAAAACCTTGCACAATTTTTATTTTGTCACAACATATGTAAAAGTCATACGATATTTGAGGACACAGAAAATATCAGAATTACATATGGAAAAAGTTTTCAAATTATGAGACCAGAGTTTTAAAATACTATTTATTTGATAAAGCCTTTAGTGAAAAAAAAAATGGACAATATAAGAGAAAATGTACTTAATGGAAGGAGATAAAAACTGTAAAAAAGAATTAAAATGTTGTGACTGAAAGTTAACACAACTAACTTTTTCACACACACATACATGCACAGTATATATATAAGAGATGCAGAAAACTTAAAATACAGAAAAATTGAATCTAACAATAAGAGAGATTCAACCCAGAAAAACATGCTACTACTTTCACATCTTCATGCTGAAACAATCCCTACATGCACTCCAGGCTGCATTTTTATGACCTCTGAAGAGACACAGGAGGAATGAACACACGCTTTCCCCTCAGTGACAGTGGTTTTCTCAAAAAAGAGGTTGCTGGCTGAGGACAGGGCAGGACCATATCAGGCTGAGGCAGCGGGATCACAGGTTCAAAGCCAGCCTCAGCAACTTAGCACCATGACTAGTGAGACCATGTCTCAAAATTGAAAAAAAATAAAATAAAATAAAAAGGACTGGGAAGTGGCTCGGTGGTTAAGCACCTTTACGTTAAGTAGTAGTAGTAGTAGTAGTAGTAGTAATAATAATAATAATAATAATAATAATAATAATAATAATAATAATTCAAAAAATTTTCCTCAGGTCTGAACAAGTCTAAGTGAATCTGAATCAACTGAAGCCTCACCACATTTCTTCTCTGGCGCTTTCCTCCAGGGCGATCCTTCCCACTGTTCAGAGGCGGGAGGCGGAAGGTGGGGCTAGAGGAGGTGCTGTTTCTGCTGCTCCGTGGTGAAGCCAAGGAAGTCCGCAGGCTGCTTCTCCACAAGGTCTCGCCTACACGGAACACGGCATCTCAGAGAGAGGGAGAAGCCCCCCAAGCCGTGGGTTTTCACAGAAATCACCAGCGCTGTGACCACCCACGCAGAAATCAGAGCAGCTGGGCTCCAGTGAGTCTTCGGCCTCTGGAGCCAGGGCCCGGGTTTGAGCCCACATGCAGCTCTCCAGCGGCTCAGCAGAAGCACCTCAGCCCCTCTGCAGACCTCCAGGCTGCGCTGCTCCCATGCAGCTCACTCGGCTGCTACCTGTCCACAGCACAAGGCTATCGGCCGGCTCCCCCACCTCACTGGACACTCCGGTTCTGGAAGCAGAGCGACTCCATCTTGAATCACCTTCCTCGCCATTTTATGGGGGACATGGCTCACAGATGGAATTGTCACCTCAGCAGGTACCTGATTTCCAGCCACCCCCAGCGGTGATAACGCCTCACAGTGGCCTCCCAATACAAGATCAGCTCTCAGGTGGACAGGAGTGCAGTGCACCACCCACCCGGAGTGAGCTGGGGCTGAGAGGCCCCCAGTTGGAACCTGATAAATAAGAGAGGGAAGGGGACTACAATCTGGGACACAACTGAGAGATCAGGATCTGGGAAATCTCTAGGTGAGAGAGGGAGATGATACCATACTGGGGGCTCAAGTCAGATGAAATTTTACTCAGCAATAAAAGCCCTATGAATGTCTACAATGTGGGAAAGCCTACACTAATTCCTCTTCTCTTCTGATACATGAACGAAGTCATACTGGAGAGAAGCCCTATGAATGAAATTTCACTCAGCAATAAAAGAGAATAAAATCATAGCATTTTCGGGTAAATAGATGGCATTGGAGAAGATAATGCTAAGTGAAGTTAGCCAATCCCCCACCAAAAAATGCTGAATGTTTTCTCTGATATAAGGAGGCTGACCCATAGTGGTGTGGAGAGAGAAATAGATGAATTGTAAATAGGGGACAGGGATGGGAGGGAAACGGAGGGGGCAGGAGATTAGCAAGGATGGTGGAATGTGATGGACATCATTACTCAAAGTAAATATATAAAGACACAAATTGCGTGTCAACATACTATATAAAAACTGTGGTATATATGTGTAATAAGAATTGTAATGCAAAAACAAACAATCATCATCATCAACAACAACAACAAAATAAAACTACATATATAAAGACATGAAAAAACAAGACACCTGGAAAGTTGAAAGTGTTACCACATCGTTTAAAGAGCAGTAGGGTTTTCCCTGATGTGAATCCTTTCATATCTTTGGAGGAAACTGTGAAATCTGAATACTGCCCCACATGGCTTATCCACAGGATTTTCTACAGTCTGAGTCCTTTCATACAACTGAACAAAACTGGAACACCTGAGCCCTTTGTATTTCTTACTCACATAGGACTTATTCATTTTGGCATAAATCTTTCCAAAAGAATCTTCCCAGTCCCCAGAAGGAACAGGGAAAATTTTCCACATTTCTCACACTCACAGGGCTTCTCTCCATGAATATTTTCATAAAAGAGAAGAAAAATAGGTCTGGGACGTGAAGCTGATGGAATGTACAAGTCTGAGGCCAGCCTCAGCACCTTAGGAAGACCATAAGGAACTTAGATAATCCCTGTCTCAAAAAACAAAAAGGAATGGGGATGTGTCTCAGTGGTAGAGTGCCACCAGACCAAATCTCCAGTACAATCCCCAGTACAATATTCAGCAAAGTGATCCCTTTTTTGTGTTTGAAGGGGACAAGAAATATTGACCCACCACATTTCACATTTAAAGGATTTTTCTCCTATAAACTTCTAACATGTTGATGAGAGGAACAGTAATAACAGAAGACTTTACCAGTTGTGTTCAAGAGTACAATTTCTCTGCCTTATGGGTTTGTTCATGTAAGTGAAGCTGAGAGGATGTAACAAAGGATTTTTCACATTGTTGACATTCATAGGGCTTCTCTCCAGTATGACTTCGTTCATGTATCAGAAGAGAAGAGGAATTAGTGTAGGCTTTTCCACATTGTAGACATTCATAGGGCTTCTCTCCTGTATGAGTTCGCTCATGTATCACAAGGGAAGACGAAGTAGTGTAGGCTTTTCCACATTGTTTACATTCATAGGGCTTTTCTCCAGTATGTATTCTTTCATGTACATGAAGTTCACAGGATCTACCAAAGGCTCTACCACATCTTTGACATTCATAGGGCTTTTCTCCAGTATGTGTTCTTCCATGTCTGTTAAGCTGATAGGATGTAGCAAAGGCTTTTCCACACTGTTTACATTCATAGGGCCTCTCTCCAGTATGTGTCCTTTCATGTTTGTGAAGCTGAGAGTATGCAGCAAAGTCTTTTCCACATTGTTGACATTTATAGGGCTTCTCTCCAGTATGCATCCTTCCATGTGTGTGAAGGTCACTGGATCTAGCAAAGGCTCTACCACATTGTTTACATTCATAGGGCTTCTCTCCAGTATGAGTTCGTTCATGTATGTGAAGCTGAGAAGATCTAGCAAAGGCTTTGCCACACCGCTTACATTCATAGGGCTTCACTCCAGTATGAGTTTGCTGATGGGAGCGAAGGTGAGCAGACTGAATGAAGGCTTTGCCACACTGCTTACATTTATAGGGCTTCTCTCCAGTATGTGTCCGTTCATGTATCTGAAGGTAAGAAGAAGTACTGAAGACTTTTCCACATTGTTGGCATTCATTGGTCTTCTCTTCTTTGTGAGTTCTTCCATGCATGTGAGGTTCACTGGATGTATCAAAGGTTTTTCCACAATGTTGACTTTCATTGGACTTCTCTCCAGTATGGATTTGTTCATGCATCTGAAGGTAAGTTGAAGTAGTGAAGCCTTTCCCACAGTGTTGACATTCATAGGGTTTCTCTCTAGTATGTGTTCTTTCATGTCTGTGAAGGTTAGAGGGGTCAGTGAAGGCTTTTCCACACTGCTTACATTCATAGGGCTTCTCTCCAGTATGAGTTCGTTTATGTATGTGAAGCTGAGAAGATCTAGCAAAGGTTTTGCCACACTGCTTACATTCATAGGGCTTTTCTCTAGTATGAGTCCATTCATGTATCTGAAGGTAAGAAGAAGTACTGAAGACTTTCCCACATGGTTGGCATTCATTGGTCTTCTCTTTTGTGTGAGTTCTTCCATGCATGTGAGGTTCACTAGATGTATCAAAGGTTTTTCCACAATGTTAACTTCCATTGGGCTTCTCTTCAGTATGGATTTGTTCGTGTATCTGAAGGTGAGTTGAAGTAGTGAAAGCTTTTCCACATTGATGACATTCATAGGGTTTCTCTCCAGTATGCATTCTTTCATGTCTGTGAAGGTTAGAGGAGTCAGTGAAGGCTTTTCCACACTGTTTACATTTATAGGGCCTCTCTCCAGTATGCGTCCTTTCATGTTTGTGAAGCTGAGAGTATGCAGCAAAGTCTTTTCCACATTGTTGACATTTATAGGGCTTCTCTCCAGTATGCGTCCTTCCATGTGTCTGAAGGACACTGGATCTAGCAAAGGCTCTACCACATTGTTTACATTCATAGGGCTTCTCTCCAGTATGAGTTCGTTCATGTATGTGAAGCTGAGAAGAACTAGCAAAGGCTTTGCCACACCACTTACATTCATAGGGCTTCACTCCAGTATGAGTTTGCTCATGGGAGCGAAGGTGAGCAGACTGAATGAAGGCTTTGCCACACTGCTTACATTTATAGGGCTTCACTCCAGTATGTGTTCGTTCATGTATCTGAAGGTAAGAAGAAGTACTGAAGACTTTTCCACATTGTTGGCATTCATTGGTCTTCTCTTCTTTGTGAGTTCTTCCATGCATGTGAGGTTTACTGGATGTATCAAAGGTTTTTCCACAATGTTGACTTTCATTGGACTTCTCTCCAGTATGGATTTGTTCATGCATCTGAAGGTAAGTTGAAGTAGTGAAGCCTTTCCCACAGTGTTGACATTCATAGGGTTTCTCTCTAGTATGTGTTCTTTCATGTCTGTGAAGGTTAGAGGGGTTAGTGAAGGCTTTTTCACACTGCTTACATTCATAGGGCTTCTCTCCAGTATGAGTTCGTTTATGTATGTGAAGCTGAGGAGATCTAGCAAAGGCTTTTCCACACAGTTTACATACATAGGGCTTCTCTCCAGTATGAGTTTTCACATGTGAGTGAAGGTGAGTGGACTGAGTGAAGGCTTTCCCACACTGCTTACATTCATAGGGCTTCTCTCCAGTATGAATCCGTTCATGTATCTGAAGGTTAGAAAAAGTACTGAAGACTTTTCCACATTGTTGGCATTCATAGGATTTCTCTGTCATATGAGTGTTTTCGAGTGAGTGAAGGTTAGAAGACTGAGCAAAAGCTTTGCCACACTGCTTACATTCATAGGGCTTCTCCCTAGTATGAGTTCGTTCATGTCTGTGAAGGTTAGAAGAAGTAATGAAGACTTTTCCACACTGCTTACATTCATAGGGCTTCTCCCTAGTATGAGTTCGTTCATGCCTGTGAAGGTTAGAAGAAGTAGTGAAGACTTTTCCACATTGTTGGCATTCATTGGGCTTCTCTCCAGCATGGATTTGTTCATGTATCTGAAGGTAAGATGAAGTAGTGTAGGCTTTTCCACATTGTTGACATTTATAGGGCTTCTCTCCAGTATGAGTTTGCTCATGAGAGTGAAGGTGAGCAGACTGAGTGAAGGCTTTCCCACACTGCTGACACTCATAGGGCTTCTCTCCTGTATGAGTCTGTTCATGTATCTGGAGGCAAGATGAAGTACTGAAGGCTTTCCCACATTGTTGACATTCATAGGGTTTCTCTCTAGTATGTGTCCTCTGGTGTATTCTAAGTAAACTGGGATGAGCCAAGTCCTTTCCACATACCTTACATTTGAAATGTGCTTTCCCAGTGGGCCTGATAATGTGACATCGAAGACCTGTGAATGAAACCAAAGTTTTACCACCTTGTTTACATTTATGGATTTTCTCTCCAGAATGAGTTCTTTCATGTTTTCTAAATAAAGTGGGAGAATGAAAGGCTTTCCCAGATACCTCACATTGAAATGGTTCACCTCCACTGTGTGTTCTCATGTGTCTTTGAACAGCTGGGAGAGAAGAAAAGGCTTCATCACATTGTTGACATTCGTATGATTGGCACTCAGTATGAGAATCTTCATGTCTTTGAATGTTACTGGAAAAACTGATGACTCTTCCACATACTGTACTTTCATATGGACCATCTCCAGTTTGTGTTAACATTTGTGTGTGAACACTTTTGAGAGAAACCAGAGATTTCCTATATTGTTTAAATTCACATGGCTTCTCTTCACACTCTTCATGCTTATAGCATTCATTCCCACAGTAAGATCTGAAGTGCCTGTGAAGGTATGAAGGACATATGCAGTCATTTGCACACATAATGCCATCATATGAATTCACTCTATTAAAATTTTTTTTCTCTACTTAAGAACTGGAATCTCATTGAAAATTTCCCCATACTGTTCTTTGCCTTTGAAGTTTACCATAAGATTTCTTTAAAGTATGATCAGCACATGATTAATGCTTGATTCAATCATGATTTTATATTTATTTAAAGGTGCTAGGCTTACATTACTACCAACATCAGGTAAAGACCAGGTTTTCCAACTTGTTCAAATTGCCAGAAAATAAAGGGATTGAGAGGAAACAATGCTTTGCAACACAGCTTGCCTATGACTATTATCCAAATAGTGATATTTACATATGCAATTTCATAGTACTTTTGCATGTCAAGTACTTTGAAAAGACTGAGTATATTTTACAGTTAAATATACAGGTATATAAAATTTATTTCAGTTGTGAATAAACTTTATTGATTTAAATGTGGTGCAGAGAAGAGAAAACAGTGCCACAAGTGTGCTAGGCAAGCTCTCTACCACTAAGTCACAATCCCAGTCTCAGTTTTTGATAAAAAATCTTGTAAAAATAAATACATTTAAAGTTGTGCACATTTCTTGCAAATTATATGACATTCTCAGATTCCCTCAAGGATTCCTCTTGTGAGTACAATTACCTTAGATTACTCCCAGAATTATTGATCTGATCGTCAATGTTCTTGTCATCCCATCTCTTTCCTAAAATGCCAAACCAAAACATTATAAATTTTTAGGAGCTAAAAATGCTTTTCCAAATTTATGGAGCATTTTATGCTACAATAATTCACCAATTGATTATCTTTTCATGTTCTACATAAATGACCAAAATAAACACGACTTCTCTATTTGAGTAAATAACTACACAACATTCTTACCTATAGAAGCCAGGTTTCTGAGGACTTCCAGCATCACATCTCTGTAAAGGTTCTTCTGGGAAGCATCCAGCAAAGTCCACTCCTCCTGGGTAAAGTTCACAGCCACATCCTCAAAGGTCACTGAGATCTAAAATATCCCACAAATGTGTAGTGGAGACCAGGAGAGATTGACAGTGTGAGAAATCTATACTCAACATGCATGATGTTCACATGATTCCCTGGCCTCTCGATTAATTCCACGATTTTGTCCATAAAATCTTTAGTGTACTTAAGTCCTCACAGCCACTCCAACACTAGAATTGGGCCCCACACAAGGTAAACAGTAGAGTGTTGTACACCCTTCCTTTGGTGAACTCACTTTTGGTGAGTTCACAGGAAGTAAGAGGAGCTCTCGGGTCACCCTTAACTTATTTGTTGATTGCATCTCTATCACCATCCTACCAACATCCTGTGCAGTAGAGAGCTAGTATTAGCACTCTCCATATTATTTACCCTTAGAAAAGAAAGTTGACTGAGTAGGAAATTGCTGAAATCACAAAACTCAGCATTTGAGACAGATCCTGCCAACCATCATGGCTCACTGGGCCTACACAGTTAATATAGACAATATGGTATTTACTGATCTCCTGTTTCCTTCTGAAAGTCAATTGTTCCATCCTTAAAGAAGTGCCTAGAATCAGCCCCAACCCACACCCTCAGAGTAGGGAGTCACTAAAGAGTTTCCCTCATAGACAACAGTTAGACAATCTTCCACACAGATTGTCACAATGTTTTCACTGGGGACTGAGCTCGACTTGGGTGATTACACTGAGGACAACTGTAAGTTTGCAGGTGCTTTACTCCAGAACAAATTTACCCAATTAGTAATCAAGCACAATGATTAATAAACACAACAATATAATAATGTCAAAGTAGAATGAGGTGTGTTGAAAGATGGCATGTGTCCCAGAAAGAACTCGATGACCCCAAGATGTCACCTTGTCCAAACAACAGCCTTGCAAAATTATATAGGTCTGAAAAATAGTTTTCTTGACAGCAGAAAATCCTTTTCCAAACCATGTGGCAACCATGAATGTCCAATGATTGTCAAACTCTTCTGAACAGCAGATGTCTTACTCAGATCATGTACAGTCATGAGACACACACCACCGTTCTGCACAAGGGCACTTTGATCAAGATAGGCCACATGTACAAGGTTGGTCTGTCATGAAAGAGATTCCTCATTCCTGTAGCACAGCTGGTGCAAGAAAACCTCAGGCACAAGCACTTCCAGGGTGTGTTAAAGCAGCAGGTTTGCAGCCCAGAATCCTGAACTATCCCACACTGACTGCTTGTGAAACAGGCCACTCCATGTGGGTCTCTAAGCAAGCTATGATTTCTGCACAGTGTGGAACAGCCCAAAGGACCACCTACCAGAACACGACCCTGCCACTCACAAAGAACCATGCTCAAGGCCTTAAAACACATGACATTTGAAGCAGGACAGTATCAACAGAGGCTAGTAGGAGCCCAAGAAAAAGCCTTTAGTGGGATATTTTTCATGGCATGGAAAAATTATGGGTGACAGCAGGTGTCTTGGGGACAGATCACAATGATGGTCCAGGCAAATGAGAATCTATGTGGCAAGTACTTCCTCCCGCTATTCTGTAGACAAGTGTCATTTATTGTACATTAACTGTGAAAGACTAAAACCCATTTCAGAAATTTAAAGGAAATATATTTTTATTTACTTATTTATGTGTGACAAGTTGAAAAACAAATAAATAAACAAAAACACAGTGGGGAGCAAATCCAGGGAAACAAATCACACAGTCGCATTCCTGACACATTTGATGTTTTGAGACAGGATATTGTATGTTGCTCAGGGCCTCCTAAGTTGCAGAGACTAGCTTATAAACTTATGATCCTCCTGCCTCGGCCTCCCCAGCAGCTAGGATTATAGGCACTCACCACTATGTCTAGGAAAAATTTACTTTTATAGAAAAATAAGCTAAAAATTTTTCTAAAAATGATAAGCAGAAAAGAAAAAAGATCAAAACAGACACCAACATGACACAACTCAGAGCCTGGGACCCTCAGAGTACTACCACAACATAGACCAGAACAGAGCCCAGAAAGAGACTCCCATGAATATAGTCACGGACCTTGGAAGTAAAGTCATTTACATTCAAGGTGATGATGAATTCAGAGAGAGGGTGTGTTCCACACACATGCCCCCCAGAGAAAAGTGGAAACACAAGCAGAACCATTAGAACAACAATGTCATCGTGCATGAAAGCCCTGAGAGATTGTCCACAGCTCCATGAAGCAGTCTTAGAGAACAGTAGAGAGGAGCAAGCATGGTGTGACCTTCACTCACCCTTCAGTAAGCCCCTCTCTGGTGCAGGACAGGGGTGTGACCTCCCAGTGTGAGACCCTGGTCACTGGCTACAGACTGCACACAGCAGATCTTTTCCATGTTTCTTCAATTTCTATTAAAGTCATCACAGAACTAACTATGTTAATATCTTAAAGAAATTTTAAAAAGGTTCTCACTCCTCTAAGTCAGAAGAAATCACTGTGAAAAAGTAGCTGGAATTCCTTAAAAGGAGTTAACTAGATTCACAGCCTGCCTACAGGAATAATAGCAAATTATTGTTTTCCCACTCAACCACCACCTAAAGTCTAGAGAAGAAAGCTGAGGGAGAATTTCTTTTAGAACTCAACTTTCCAAAATACACAGGTTCAGGAGGCTCAGGCAGGAGGATTGCAAGTTCAATGCCAGCCTCAGTAACTCAGTGAGCCACTGAACAATTGGGCAAAACCCTGTCTCAAAATTTAAAACAAAATTTAAATACAGGGGGCTGGGGATATGGCTCATTGTTTAAAAACACCTGGGTTTACTCCACTGTATTGTCCCCCAATATAAAACTACCTAGGTATACTGAAGAAGTCAGGAAGCTCACACAGGACAGGAAAAACTCTTTCAGGCAAGACCAAGAGCTGCATTGCAAGCTCAGCACTGGTGTCTCTCCAGGCTGGGGTGGGCAGAGTGCAGGAGCAGCAGAGTCTGAAGCAGCACCTGTCTGTGTTAAAGCAGAGGCCCCAGCACAGCTCCCTGGAGGAGCCAGAGCACTGAGCTCTTGCTGTTTCCACTGCTCTTTCCTTGCTTCTGGTGAAGCAGCAAATGAGGGCAAGGACACCGAGATCTGGCAGCAACAGTTTAGTAGTGGCATCAGAGCCCAGAGGAACAACTCTGAAAGCCTGAGCCTGAGCACATCAGGGCCTTTACTTTTAAGCATAAGAAACTTTTGAGAACACTGAGGCAGGGGAGTTGGTGCCATCTATTTGATATCCCTTACATGGACACATGCTTGTCCCTGCCTAGGGACTCAGCTCTTAGAGGCCAAGGCCTTTGGCTGCACTCAACCTAAAGAGGGGGTGCTCCCTCCCTGCTACTCTCTGGGCTGCTTCTGCTGCTTGGTTCTCTCCTTACAGGGACCTGTCTGCTGCCAGCCTGCAGGGTGAAAGGCCAGAGAGCAGAGCTGCTGGGTGATAGCCTGCAAATCCACAGCCTGGCAGCTCCCAAATGGCTGAAGCTTCCCTTCTGTCTCACCACACTGGCACTCAGGGGAGTCTAGAAATGGACTGAACACAAGCCAATTCACCACACACACCGCAGACCAAGCAGTTTTGTAGGGAGCCACTCTGAATGACTCATGCCTTCCAGTCCTGAAGCAAGAGATTCTGACCAATCACTATATTTTATGGTGACTTGGGCATTGTCCCAGCTAAGGAAGTCAAAGGCATGTCTTCAAGTGTAAGTGTGTCACCCACAGGGTTTTGCTACACTCACCTATTCTTCTGTAATCTTACCCCTTTGCCCTGTTTGGGATAGAATATTCCATGGAAACACCCTTTCTGTGTCCCCTTCTCTTGCTCTGCCTTTGGGTGTGGCCTTAGATGTCAGTCAACCTGCTGACACAGACATCAGAAAGCTAGACTCAGCCCCCTGAAACCTGACCCCTTGCCTCATTGGAATGGCTTCTCCTTAATAAAAAAGTTCAGCATGTGTGTGTGTGTGTGATTGTGTGTGGTTCTCTCTCTCTCCCTCTCTCTCACTCTCGCTCTCGCTCTCTGCAGACTCTTAAGGTCAGTGGAGCCATCACAGAACCCCAAGAAAAAGGTATCTGTGTCTCTTGTGTGAATATTTCATGCAGCCCAGTTCCCCTGGAGTGACCCTGAGTGTTTCAGTGTGAGGAATGCGACTCAGCAAATGCATGAAGCCTTCCCAACAGGAAGAGCACCATAGGAGAAAAGGGGAGAAACACATTTCCATGCACTTCCAAAACCAAAATGTACGAAGAATGCTCAACACCAAACAATACATGACTTGAGATTGACCAACCCTGAGAAATGTCAGACTCCAGCATGCCAAGGTTAAATTTTCTTTCTCTTCTCTTTTATTTTTGTTCCAGGATTTGAACACAGAGGTGCTTAACCACTGAGCCACACTCCCAGCCCTTTCTAATTTTATTTATTCATTTTTGTTTTGTGATAGGATCTCTATAATTTATTCAGGTCCTCTCTAAGATATTGAGGCTGCCTTTGTACTCAGAGTCCTTCTGCCTCCGCCTTCCTGACCACTGTAATTACAGGCCTGTGCCCTCCCTAGGCTAAACTTTCAATTAACTGTCTGAGAGTTTTAATAAGCATGCACCTGAAACAAAGTCAAAACACATCAGGCAGAGACATACAGAACTGCCCAGGACAACAAGTCCACACTTCCACTGGGAGACACCAGCCCAACTCTGTCAGGACAGACATGGGGACTGAAAAGCAGACAGGAGGGCTTCACTGGCCTTCACTCAAAGCTAAAGCACACAGAGTTCTCAGGATCACAGCAACACTCCCCAGGACAAGGCACATTCTGAGCCATAAACTACACCTGTGAGAGTATGCAACACCAGTGAAAGCCCATGTATGCTCAAAGAACATGGGAGTTAAAGCAGAAATCAGATCAGAAGCAGCTAGAAAGCCTCCAGGCAAAGGGAGATGAAGCACAGGACTCAACAGATCAGGAGAAAGAGGTGAGAGAAAAGGTGATCATTTTAAAGGAAATGAAATGTAAAAGTCCACCATAGGAAATCTATAGAGAACAGCACAGGGGATGCTTCATTGGTATCTAAGGCATCCAAAGCACCTTTCAGAAAAGAAGAGCTAAAGCAATCATTAAAACTTGCACTTCAGGAAACCAGAGAAAGAAGGGAAAGGTAAACCTAAATCAAGCATAGGAAGGTAACAGAGTGGGTGTTGATGAAACCACAATCAGGAAATCCGCAGTCTGCAAAATCAAGCTCTTCATGAATATCAGCATCACAGATAAACTGACATGAGGCCCAAAATACAGAGGACAGACACTGGGCTTGTGGCTCAGTGCAAGAGTGCTTCCCTAGAATGTGATAAACCCAGCCTAATTCTCTCTTAAGATTGGGAGCCATCTTGTTACAAAGGCATGAAAAGTTAATTTCAGCTTTGCTATAAATTACTGCAAACTCTAAACTGCTTGGAAGGCCTGCCCATGTCTTGAACTCATCCATGCCTGGTTCTCTGACCAGATAGCAGCACTCTCTGAAACTTTAGTGATGCCTCATCAATCTTGGCCTTCCCTGGCCAGATAATGATGCTCTCTGAGGCTCTAATGACCTTCATAAATTCTGCAGCTTTCTTGCAGCCCAGCTTTATAGCCTAGAAAGTCACACAAAGAGGAGCTTGAGAAATTACAGATAACAAAACTCTGAGGAGCATAACACAAGGCTGGTTTATATTTTTGCTGGCCTCCACATCAAAATTTATGAAGGTAATTAGAGCCTCAGAGAGGGTCATTTTCTGGCCAGGGAAGACTAAGATTTATGAGGCGTCACTAAAATTTCAGAGAGGGCTGCTATCTGCCCAGAGAGAGCCAGGCATGGGTGAGTTCAAGGCACGTGCAGGCATTCCAAGCAAAATCAGAATTTGCAGTAATTTATAGTAAACCTGAAATTAGCTTTTCATGTCTTTGTGGTGAGATGGCTCCCAATTTTAAAGAGGGAATCAGACTGGTTTTATCAACAATCTCCTACAACTTACACACAAGGAGAAATACACAAAACAGGCTCAATAACTAATTACTACCCCCCACAAACACACACACACAAAGGCTCTGACATGTCAAACAGGCTTCCAGGAGACACTTAAACCTGCCACCAACTTACTACTATTTTTATTCCAGAACACAGAAGCTGAGTTAAAACCTCCTAATTCTTTCTGAGCTCTATGTTACCAAATTATCAAAATTAAATAGATAAAGAAAAGTATTATATAGAAAAGGAAAGTATGAATGACTCTCATTATGAATGCAAGATTCCTCAAACATTACTTTATTGAATCCAAAAATAAATTTTAAAAAATTATACACCACAGCCAAGAGGGAATTATTACAGCTATGCAAGGCTGATTTAAAATTGGAAAACCAATTAACATTATCCATCACAACAAAAAGCTAAATAATAAATATTTTTTTTTTAATGAGAGAGAGAGAGAGAGAGAGAGAGAGAGAGAATATTTTTTTTTAATATTTATTTTTTAGTTTTCGGCAGACACAACATCTTTGTTTGTATGTGGTGCTGAGGATCGAACCCGGGCCGCACGCATGCCAGGCGAGCGCGCTACCGCTTGAGCCACATCCCCAGCCCAATAAATATTGATTATATAAAAAGTTAAAGAGAAAAATCAAGAATAATGAAAAACACTCAAGCTCAGAAAAACACCATTTCTTTATAGAGACAGCATGATCTTTTACTCTATGTGGAATCCCCCAAAGATTCATAAAAAGCAACTCCGTGATGTCAGTGTTGTAAGGCAATTATTATCCTGTTGACAGCAGCAAGCTGGGCGTGGAGGCCATGCCTCTGATCCCTGCCACTCAGGGGGCCGAGGCAGGATGATCCCAGGTTTGAGGCCAGCCTGGGCAATTTAGCAAGACTTTGTCTCCAAACAAAACAATTAAAAGGATTGGGAATGTAGCTCAATGGTAGAACAGCCCTGAGTCCAACACCAAGCAACAAATCATAAAGAAAAACAAACACACACCACTTATACAGCACCAATGAAAGAGAAATACTCATATATAAATCTGATAAAAATCTGTATGATAAAAACTGCTAACTTCCAATGAGACTATCAAAGACAAGGAAAGCACATGGAGATATTTTATGTTTACACATGGGAAACCTCAGTGCTATCATCAATTCTTACCAACTTCAGTTATGGATTCAACATAATCCTAATCAAAATTCTTTTAAGTTATTTCTTCAGTAATAAAAGATCCAGAACAACCAACATAGTAATGAACACTCAATTCACAGGATGAACACTACCTGAGGCTAAGAACTACTAAAAATCTACAATCATCAAGACACAATGGTATTTGGTACAGTATAAATCTATTCCATTGATCTTTGACAAAGGAGCAAAGGAAAAATCAATGGAAAATACACTGTCTTGGAAAATACTGCCAAACCACCTGGACATTAATGTACAAAGAAAGGAAGCATTCTCACTTCACAAATATCACAGAATCAGCTCCCAGTGGAGCCTCTGTGTTAAAGTAGGACACAGAGCTGGGGCTGTAGCTCTAGCACAGCACCTGCCTGGCACTTAGGAGGCCCTGTGTTCACTTTCCAGCACCAAAAAAAATTGCCTATACATCATAGTACTAAATGCAAACTTCAGAACTTCACTAAAATGACACAGAAGTACTTACAGAAAAACTTGGGCTGGCATGACAGCTTCATATGCAACATCAGACACATGATCTGTGAGTGACAAACTTGTAAATCAAACTTGATCAAAATAAAGTTTGTGTTTTTCAAAAGATGCACTTGAGAGAATGAGAAGACATGCTGGAGAACTGGACAAAATGTTTTCACAACACATCGTGACACTGGATTGGTATTCAACATGCAGGAAGAAAGCAAGCAATGTAGAAGTGAACAAAAGATCTGGAAAGACACTCATCCAAGAAACAGAGACAGTTAATACATATGTGAGAAGACGTTCATCAGGACATAATTAAGAAACTTCCAATTAAACAATGAGGTGCCACCAGATACCCACTGGAGTGGTCAAATGCCAAACAATGACAGCCCTGAAAGACAGTGAAAACATGAATCAGCAAGAACCCTTCCCTTGCTCATGTGAATGGAGAGAACACTGTCTCTGGAAGACAGTCACAAAATAAACATGGTGCACTCTACAATTAATTCACCACACTCCCAGGTATCTATGCAAATGAGGTAAAAATTATGCACAGAAAACTTCTCAGCAGTGACTACAGCAGCCATATCCAGAACTGCCCAATGCTAGAAGCAAGAAAGATGCACCTTTCAATGCTGAATGGACAAGCTGCAGTTTAACCACACCAAAGAACATCACCCAGAAAGTGAGTTCTGCAGCCTGGAAAGACACAGCACCCTTAAAGGCAGACTGGAAAGTGAGAGAAGCCAGTCTGAAAGGCCAAGTGCAATAAGATTCTGAGTTAAGAACATTCCAGAAGAGACAACATTATAGATGCACTGAAACTCTTCTGTATGACATTACTATGTAGAGTATGGGACACACAAAATCACACCACACAGAGGAGGAACCCTAAGGTAAACGATGGATTTCAGCTGATGATAAAGTGTTGCTTCATCCACTCTCTTAATCAAATGTAAGATACTGATTCAGTAACTAACAAGCATCCAACATCAATGCAAAATATTGAGAACAGTGTAGAGAAGGGTGTTTGACACTATATGTAATGGCTCATTTGAATTATCAACCACATTGGATTAAGAGATACCTGTGATTAAGAGGCCTCTGGGTGTGTCCATGAGGGTGTGTCTAAAATTATTGGCATGTGGAACAGAGAACCAAACTAGAGAACCTCCTTAGGTTTAGGCAGCACCATCCAATAGGACGGTGTCTTAGTTGGAACAAAAGTTGGAAGAAGAAGGAAGCAGCAGCAGAGAAAGCCCCTTTCTTCTCCAATGGCTGCCAGCAATTTAGCAAGACATCAAAAAATTTTGTGAAACTTGGTGTTCATCAACAATAAATGGGGGGACTGGGATTGTAGCTGAGTGGCAGAGCACTTGCTAGCATGTATGAGGCACTGGGTATGATCCTTAGCTCCACAGATAAATTAACAAAAATAAGGTATTCTGCCCCTCTACAACTATACAAAATAAAAATAAAAATAAATAGGTACATACTAAATAGGAAGGGCTGAGGACGTGCTCAGTGGTCAAGTGCCTCTAGGTTTATTCCCCAGTAAAACATCTGCCCACCTCCAAAATGCTGCTCACACATTGAAATTCATTTTTTTGAGGTCAAAATAAGCATGAGCAAGTCCCTGGCTTCAATCCCAGCACTCAATACATCAACAAATAAGTAAACCCCAGTCTACAATACTAATTTTCTTGGGGTGGGGAGTAGCTCAGTAGTAAGAACTTGATAGCCCTCAGTTCAATCCCCAATAGTCCATGTACACTCTCTCTCTCTCTCACACACACACACACACACACACACACACACACAAACACACACACACAAAATAAAACCCCTGAAAATATATGTAATGAGTAATAAAAAAGATTATAATACAAAAGATACACAATGAGAGGCACCAAAAATCAATGAAAAGACAACACATTTTCTTACAAAGGAGACTGAACTTTCCCATAATCTACACTCTTTGAAAAAACAAAGAGCATTTCAGTAAATTATGTGACATTCAGGGCATGGATTATGGTGTTTTATGAGATGAACTTAGAAAAACTATATCTAAAATGAAAATAGTACACTGTATCTAAGACCAGTGAAAATATTGTACAGGACAAAGAGAGTAGAGAGAGCATTTATGTTACTCCCAAGTTTCATAAGCTAAAAGGTCAGCTCCCAAATGGGTAGCCCTAGGAGGAGGTAATTAGGAGGGAACAGGAATCAGGTGACATGGTGGGAGTGCTTGTGAGAGGATCATGACCCTTACTTAGACATATATATCTCTCCTTTTCAGAAAACAGGTGTCATTTGTTATTTCACTGATAAGTATTCAGTGATTTTTAAATGATCACAGTTGGGTATTTTAGGTATTGCCAAAATTGTCCTTAAAACTTCCAATGAAGATGGGTGTGATGGTGCACATCTGTAACCCCAGTGGTTCAGGGGTCAGAGGCCCAAGGTGATGTAGCAAGACCCTGACTCAAAAGGAAGAATCTAAAAGGGGCCAGGGATGTGGCTCAGTGCCTAAGCACCTCTGGGTTCCACTCCTGATACTAAAAACGACACAGCTAACATGAGCCTGCCAAATCCAGACAACAACAGTAACAACAAACTGTCACTCCTGTCAAACTCATCAGCTTGTCAATGACTGTAACTAATTTACATAAAATCAAATTCATAAATTTATCCACTACAATTTTTGTAGAAATGGATTCATTTCCTGCAGCAATACTGGTAGACAGAGTTTCTCTGTATCTTAAGTGGCATTCTGGAATCTAGCACATGGATTTCAACTGGAAATCATTGAAAAGACAAGATCAAATCTCACCAATTTTCTATGCATACTCAGAGGTAGCAAAAGATAAATTAGATGTGCTTTTTTGTTGTTGTTGTTTGTTTGTTTGTTTTTCTGTTCTGTTCTTTTTCTTTGGTTTGGGATCAGAGATTAAACCCATAGGAACTGTACTGATAAGTCACATCCCCAGACATAAGGCCTGGCTAAGTCGCTAAGGCTGCCCTCAAGTTTGCAATCCTACTGCTTCAGCTTCTGGAACAGCAAGGATCACAGGTGTGTACCACTGTACCTAGATGTAATTGTTTTAACAATGGAAATGTAACTAGACTTTTTAAAATCCACTTCTCACTTTTCTATTTAATACTAGTCCACCCCATTTGGCTCTGAAAAAATAGACCTGGGCCTCAAAATGTAAGCAGACCATTTCAAAGTGATATACAGAAAGCTTTGGTGCTGAGGGAGCACACATGTGTCAGGCTCAAGGGGCAGGGAAGGTCCCTGACATCTGGGACATGACCTCTCCTGGTCTTGCTTCCTGAAAACCTCTAGGATCACCCTCCCAGGGCCTAGACCATGACTCCAGTCTATGAGGCTTTTCAGGTTTGCACAGCTCTGCACTGGGGTGGGTGTTGCTTATGCTCTGGGAGAGGTATCGCTCCTTCACACTGTGAGACTAAAAGGACAAAAATCACTGGTGACCTGGCCCCTCAGCACCAGCATCCACAGGCTGACTGGCCACCACTCTCCAAGAAATGAGAACAGGGCTTGGGAAAAACAAGGTCCCAAGGAAGTAGCTGTCTAGATGAGGCCTGTTTCAGGAGATTTTTCAGCCCAGGGCTCCCAGCAGCTTCCCTGACAGGCTGCACCCCACACCTCAGGCTGTCCCTCAGGAGGAACTGACCTAGGGCCTGAAGTTCTGTTCACCCTGCAGGGACCAGGGCAGCTGTGGGCACCTTGTGGCAGCTCCAGGAGAGGACAGTGGCTGAGGACAAAGGACCCTGTGAGGTGTCCAAAGGGAACCTCTGCCTAAGAAATCTGACATGGTGTCTACACCTAAAAAAGATAAAAGGAGAAGTACAAGATTTTTACAGGTGTGAACTCAAGTTCTCTATACAGTTGCATCTACATCAAAGAACCTTCAGAGTACTTGACTTGGCTAACCAGACTACCATGAGGGTGGAAAGGCTGGGTTCAGTATGGAGAGCAAAAATTATCTTGGGCTATCTTAAGCCCTTTAATAGCCAATTATCTTAATTTCTGTATCAGACCACAATCCTCAAAACTATTAAATTTCTCAGAATATATCACTACTCGTACCAGACATCTAGTCCCCACCATCTACCAAAGTAAGAATGTAATAACAACAGTCAGAAGAAATTTCTTTTTTCTTGTTTCCTTTCTTTCTGTAGCCCACCAATCTGATGATCCTACCAATGCAATTGGTTAATGTAGTGATACACAGTTTCTTTTATAAAAATTCATGTAGGGCAGGCACAGTGCCACACAAGTGTAATACCACTAGCTTGAGAGAATAAGGTAGGAGGATTGCTAAATTCAAAGTCAGCCTCAGCAAGTTAGTGAGACCATAAAAAACTTGATGAGATCATGTCTCAAAATACAATCTAAAAAGGACTGATTGTGGCTCAGTGATTAAAGTGCCCCTGGGTTTAATCCTTGTCTTTCAGGGTGGGACACATACATCATTTAGGGTCACTTGAATCCATGTTCCTGAGTATGGTCATTAATATTTAAATCAAAATGAACTATTTTCCATAGGTGGAATTGCCAATGCCTTCAATGTCAACAGCTTGAGAAACTGAAGCAGGAGGGTCAGGACTTACAGGCCAGGCTGGGCAACATAGCCAGACCCCATCTGAAAATCAAATTTAAAGAGTTGGGGATGAAGAACAGAATAATGAATCAAACACTATTATCCTATGTGCATATGTGACTACAGGACTGGTGTGAATCCACATGGAGTACAATCAGAAAAAGGAGCAGTTACACTCTATTTATGTGTGCTGTGTCAAATTGCAGTATAATGTCATGTATAAATTTAAAAACATAACATAACCCAAGATTCAATATCCCTAGGTTCTATAAACAAAAGCCTTTTTCCTTTTAAAGTAATTGTTTTGACCAAACACAGGGAACTGTTAAGTGATTATTCTTTCCCCTCAAGTATAATATTCACAAATAGAAAACAAATGCTTTCAAAAATGTTCTTCTTGCCAGGGACAGTGACACAGGCCTTGTTAGAATGGCCTTAGGCCAGAGTCTAAGCAACTCCATTTTAAAAGACCTGCAGTTTCACCAGGCACATCCACAGATCCCTCCAGTAAGGCCTCAAACCAGTTCCTTCCCCTCACCTGATAAAGAGAGTAAAGCCTCTACCAGGCTGTCCTTGCCTGATAAGAGGGAAAGAAAAGAAAATCAGGGTGGAGATGACCTCAGGGTAAATGATGTCACTGAGAAATAGGGTGGTAGCTGATAAGGATTGGAAGAGTGATCAAAAGCCCCCAAATTTAGTATAAACGATAGAGGTGATGAACAGGAATTCAGTCAGCAGAAACAAGGATGCATTTAAGCTGGAGAACCTCATGAGGACATGACATCCCATCACTTGGAATCTTTCCTGACTCTCTGCAGGATCCTCACTGCTCTCAAACTCTACTGCCTCCTCTGGAACTTGGTAAGAGCTGCAACTCCTCCCTAGGACCCCCTCCTCAACGGGTCCTTTGCTCCACACCAGGGAAAGCCTGCCTTGGTTACAGACCTGGTCACCGAGGTCTGAGTGAGTGTGCATCTGCTGGACTCACAGCCTAAGACATAAGACCTTGAACTTAGCATGCAGAGGGAATGTCTGTCATTAGCTTATCATGATTAAGTGTGTTTTCCAGTGCTTAGAATAAATCTAGAATTGTTTGCTGTGAATTAATTTTCCTAGAATTGTTTGCTGTGAATTAATTCTGTCTATGGCAATGCCTAGCATTAAGGATTGTTGTTTTCTTGATTAAGAACATATACAGTTAAACTGTATTGAGTAATTTGAGTGAATAGAGCATTGAAAGGGGCAGAAGTGTGTGGACATTCCTTATTTCTCCGCTTGACTGCATAAGTCAAAATTTTGCCACCTCCAGACAGCCCTGTTTTCCCAGGAACTTTGGAGGCTAAAGCAGAAGTGAAGCCAGATTTACAGATAGGTAGTTAGGCAAATTGGGTCTAATAATGTGTAAGATAAATAAAACAGAGGCCATTATAGAGAATGGAGTCCTGGAAACCAGAGGAGCAATTGAAATGTTAATGTCCCCAAGGCAGGAATCCATTGGAAGGAACTGTTAATCATAATCCAAAAGCCACCCCAGGCCTTTCCTGCCCAGATTACTCCCCCAGTCCACCAATCTCCCACCTTTTGGACCTTCCCACCTGCATTTCATCACTGCAACATAATGAGAAACAAAGTGTGGGAAAGCAGAAAGAAGACTTTAGCTATAAAAGAGGGAAGACCTCCCCCTTACAGGGATTCCATCTCTTGGGTCCCCTTCTTCCTGTGGGGAGAAGTCTTTTCTGCTTTCCTTTAATAAACCTTCTACTTTCCACTCTCCACTTGCCTCAGCGTGCTTCTCTGGTGTTATACTTCAGCATTCGGGGAAGCAAGGACTCATCACTGGTAAACAGCGGTAACAGAAGGATCACAGATTGGAGACCAGCTTCCACACCAAGTGGGTGCAGATCTCAAAATTCAGTAAAAGTGGAGGCTGGGTTTGTGGCTGATAAGCTCCCCGAGTTTGGATCCCCAATTAAAAGAAAAGAACTATTCTCTCCAATATTTCACTAGATGAAACGTGACAATTAGCAGACGGTGTCCATTTGGACCAAGTGGGAAGAACGAACGTCTGGCCGAGCTGTGAGGTGGAGGGAAGGTGGGTTTTAGAAGGCAGGAGGCACCAGCAATTTGGGGAACCTACAGCAGCCTCCGGAGGAGCTCCCCTGGGAGAAGGAAGGTGCATTTGTGGCCCTGCTTCCTCCACGTTGGGAAGAGTGGGTCGGGCCACCAGTAGGGAGCAAAGGGGACACCAGGGACCCGAGCCTCCCTTCCAAACCCAGGGAACCAGGGGACAGGTCCAGGGCCACCCTCCAGCGGGGACTCTGCCACGCTCAGCAGCTCACCTCAAAAACCCAAAACCCAGCTCACCCCACGAGACCAAGGAACAGGGCCACGACTCCGCTCCGCTCCTCAGCTCACCCGGGCACCTGGCCCCAAGGCAGGTGGTGACACGTACCTTCAGCCCTGGTCGCAAACTCACCATTTTTGTCTTCTCTGGTGACCCAGCGTCCTCTCAAGGAACCTCCAGGCACCCGAAATGGGGGCGGGGCGGGGGGACACACAGGCTGCGCAAAGTCACCTGAGTCCCTGGAGCAGAGAACTCCTGGCTTGAAGGATGAGGAGCCCAGTCACTGAGGAAGAAAACCCGCGGGATTGCGGAGCCCGCCCTTCCTCTCCTTCTGCCCACCCATTGGACAGTTTTCCCCAGCGTCCCGGATATATGGCCTCCAGGCCCGCCTCTGCATCGTGACTGACAGACAGCATCATCCAATCACTGACTGAACGTCGGTAGAGTGACAAATTCTTGGCCCCACCCATTTCCAGGCGGAGCTTCCCGGCTGTGCTGGGAACTAATCCAGGTGGGAAGCCTTGGCTTAGCCTCTGGTACAGAGGTGGCACCTGGCGCTGAGCTAGGCTTCAGCCATAGAGTGCTTTCCGAGCATGGCGAGGCCCAGGGTTTAACATCAACAAAAAAAACAAAGCACAGCTTCTCAGGGAGGCAGAGTCTGGAGGAGCCCAAGGTCAGGTCAGCATCTGCAAACAGTGGGACACTCTCTTTTTATTTTTTAAGTTGTAGATAATACAATCTTTATGTATTTCTTTTTATGTGGTGCTAAGGATCGAACCCTGTGCCTCATGTGTGTGAGGCAGGCATTCTACCACTGAGGTACAACCCCAGCCCCGAGAGACCCTCTCTTAAAATAAAACAAAAGGGTGGGGATGTAGCTCAGTGGTCCAGGTCAAGCCCCAATGGGTTCAATATATATATTTATATATATAAAATATATATAATATATATTGATTAATAATAATAATTATATTATTAATTAATTATTATATATTATTATATTAAATATTATTAAATAATAATATATCATATTATATAGTTATATATTATAAATATATACTATAACATATAAATAATATATATAATATATAATATATGTTATATATTTATTATATAATATATAGATATAAATATTATATATTTATATATGATATAATTATATATTATATATTATTATACATATAATTAATTATTATATATTATTAATTATATTGTGATAATTAATAATAATATATATATATATATTATATGTATTTATATATATTTAAGATACATATACCTCAGGCAAATTAGAAAGACACGGTCTCCATATTTTTGAAACACTCTTTAAAGCTATCATATATATCACACATATATATGATATCTACTAATGAAAACAATTTGAAAATTATTTTAGTAATTCTCATTACCTCCTGGCCTCCTCTTTGAGGAGGCAGCCTGAGCTATAAAAGGAAACATTTGGGGTTGGGGCTGTGGCTCAGTGTTCCATCCCCAGCAGAGAAAGGGGTGGGGTGGGGGGAGGCAGGCAACCCTCTAAAACAGCAATGGGCAGCGGAAATAAAATGGGCACCTTGTGCTATATCTAATATCAATGTAGATAGTCTACATTCTACAATTATCAATTCGTATGTACAGACCTGACTCTGCTGAGCCCACAAGTCTGCTCAGCTGTTTGCCCTAAAAGCAAAAACAAAAGGTGTTGATTCAAAGCAGGAAAGGAACTTTGACCAGTGCAGCTACACCAGGGAGACAAGGAAACCCTGTCCTTACCCTGTGTTCAGGTGCTGACAAGGGCTGTGAGATTTTCTAGAAAGGGAAATCATTGTCATGAATGTATAGGGAAAATTGTATGTAGGAGTCAGTATTTATTGTAAAAGAATAATATTGTATTATTACTGCAATAGATGATATGCAAATAATATCATAATATGTATAATTGTATTAGGTTAGGCTTCAGGCATCTGTAGTCTCATAACATGTCTGTGACTCAAGCTCATTTGCCTCCTTGAAACATGTCATTCCATTGCACAGACTGACCTCATTATTTTCTCTCAGTATAAAGTCCCCCTTTGTGAACTCTTTTTATGTCAAGGTTTCAGATGCACCAACATTTTCAAGAAAAGCCACAAGCCCATCTGCATCCTGCCTAGGAAGCAATGTACCCCCAGAAGCTGACCCAGCGCTCTCAGCTTCCTGGGTTTCAACTGATAGTTAAACCAGGAAGAAATAATAACCCTGCTCAGCTCTGCCAGAAAGCCCACATATAAAACATAAAAATTTGCCACTTGGGGCCAATACAGCCTGTCATATTAACCCCAATAATGGAAAGGATATACAATTTTATTCTCTTCTCTTAAATTGGACTTTGTGAACTCTTTCACATCCTGCACAGTGTCTCATATTCATTCTACCTAACAATATTGGCCATGGACAAGGGGGGCTCATGTGTAAAAAGTGTAGAAACGTGGGCACATAGCTGCCCAGAGATGAGAATTGAATCCCAGGTGCTTTTATTGTCCCCCATATAGAGATTGAATTGATGGCGGGGGCACTTTAGCACTGAGCTACATCCCCAGCCTCCTTTTCATTGTGGTTCAAAGAAGGTGGGTGGGAGCATAAGTGTGATGGATCTGAGAAAATAACCCCAGATGGTGACTCCAACCTGTTATCAGACCAATGAGGAAATAAGAAGAACAGGCATGGTGGTGCAGGACTGTAATCCCAGCCTCTCAGGAGGCTGAGACAGGAGGATTGCTTGCTCAAGTCAGCATCAGCAAAAATAGGGTGCTAAGCATCTCAGTGAGATTCTGACTCTAAATAAAATACAAAACAGGGCTAGGGATGTGGTGAAGTGGCCAATTGCTCCTGGATGAATGGAAGGATGGGTGAATGGGTGGGAGGATGCATGGACTGATGGGAAGATGTATGTATGTCTGAATGGATGGCTGGATGAATGGGTAGATGGGTGGGCAAATAGACAAATCCATGATGCATGGGAGAGAAAATGGGCAGATGGGTGGAAGCAGGGATGGCTGGTACATAGACAGAAGGATAGATATATACACAGATGCATGCTGATGGATTTGAGTAATGATAGTGATTTGCTAATCCTGAGAATAAAAGGCTCAGAACAGAGTACAGTTCTACAAGCCTGTATGACATCATGTACACAGTTCAGCCAAAATAAAAAAAAATTGCCGCACTCTCTAAGATCCTCGGGCCTTCAAAGTCCCCCACTCAGACCATCTCTTTTGCCCCCATATTGGCGCTGTCTCCCCCACACCCCACTAAGACATAATTTTTTCTCTAGTCCCCAGTCATACTGGGGATCAGGGTTTCTGTGAACTCAGGATATGCAAGTGTCTTTTGGACCCATAGCTTTCAAATCCTTTGGGTCCAAACCCAGCAGTGGCATTGCTGGGTCATACTGTGATTCAATCCTAAGCTTTTGAGAGGCCACCACATTGTTCTGCCAAGGGCCACCTGGAGCCCCAGGAGCTGGGAGAGGCAGGAAGGAGCTTCTGTGGAGCTTGTGGAGGGAGCTGGACACCATTGTAAGAGGTGGGTCCTGTCCACATCTGGCCCTTAGAACCCCTGAGTGGGACCTGGTGTGGGATCTGGGTCTCTGCAGAGGTAGTTAGTGAAAGGTCCTGAGATGGTTCCTTCTGGGTCAGGGGGCCCTTATGCAATGCAGTGTCCACACAAGAGACAGAAGAGAGGACACAGACACAGAGATGGAGCCACATGGAGACAGAGGCAGAGACTGGAATTATGGGGCCACCCGAAGCCCCAGGAGCTGGGAGAGGCAGGCAGGAGCCTCCCTGGATCCTGTGGAGGGAGCTCATCCTTGTGACCACTGGTCTAAGCCCTTTGCCCTCCAAGGCTGGGGGAGGGGTTGTAGTTTTTTATTTCCTGCGTTATGACAGCTGGTTTTACAAGCCTCCTCCGTGGTGTTCAATCTTCAATCCCCACGTGCTTCTGTTTCAGGTGCACTGCTCCATGTCAGAAGCATTTGCTTCTGTACATTGCTTCCAATGAAACCAGGCCTTTATGTTTGTGTGGGCTCTGTCTCATCCAGCAATGAGGCCCACAGAACAGGGTCGAGGACAGTGTGGCTAGAGAGTCACAAATCAAGACCTCCAGACACCAAGCAGGAAGCAGGTCTGATTTTATTGTGCAGTTACCACGTGTATACACTCGGGCAGCAGCTAAGCACATTACACGCAGCCACCAATACAAATTCTGAACAACTCTAGGAGACCAAAGTCCCCCAATATTCCCTCTGGCCTACTGATGATTCCAAGGTTGTTCTGTTGAACAACTGCTGGCACAGGAGAGGCTCTGAAGAGCCACAACCAATCAAGTAGCAGGCCGTGGAGCAAGTGCAGGGTCTGCAACAGGTGGCCTCATGCCCAGGGAGGGGCCTACAGGGTGAGTAGCCTGCCGCTCACACCCCTACCTGGAGGGGAGTGGCCTGCCACTCAGGTGCCCTTCATGTATGCCACATATGCAGTTCTCCATGCACTTGTCCCCACGTCTCCCCCTCAGACTTGCCACAAGGACTTTTGCTAGCATGCCTTATTTTTGTTTGGTGGCCTTCACATGCTTGCATAAGCATCTCACAACAAAAGAAAAAAATTATTGCTGTCACACTCAGTAGGGCCAGGGTAATAGTGTTATAAGGGTTAGTAACTTGGCTCTCAGGGTTTTCCAATGTTCAACCAATCCCTGGAAGAAAGAGGAGGCTGTTGAGACAGACACCTTAGTCCCCTTGATTTTGACCATGGACTTAGTGACGTCATGCAGTCGTAACACAGTGAGCATCCCAGCGCCCTTCATGAACTGAGAACAAGTGGAGAACTGTAAGGTTCCATTGTCAGATACAGAGTATTGGGTGACACAAATACTATGAAAATTCAGGGTGACCGTGAGCCTTAGCAACATAAACAGAACACTTTGTGGCTCCTGGTGGAGGTCTGGTTCTTGCTGAATGAGGAAAATAGTGGTTCAGTTCAGTTTATTTAAGTCATTTTGAGAGGTAAAGGCTGCTGCCACAGCAGGGGACACATTGCTTCCAGTGTGCACAGTGTGGATCCCCTGAGTGAGCGCAGCAGTGGCAGTGGCTGTGGCGGCGATGGCGGCCACTAGGGCAACAATCCCAGCAATGATGAGGCCAATATCACGCCTTGTCTGGTGCAGGATCTCACTCAGAAGATTCTTCCTCTACATGTCCCTCCACTCCTTGGACTGGTTCACTGGAATCCCAGCTGCGGGGGGCATCTGAGGATCATGTACACATTTAGCTTTCAGAGCAGGTGTAGACAGGTTGGGAGCCAGCAGGATGCACAAGGGATCTCTGTATGAGTGATATTTACACCATCAGAGGCAGTGGTTATGAGCATGGCAAGGGTGGCGTGACACAAGCTTGTGCACAGTGGGTATGGGTATACTTAGGAATGAAGGCATATGTTGGATTTAGGGCCCTTAATCAACCCATTTATGCAGCCTGCTGATGCCTATTTGAAGGGTCTAGTGGCCAGCAATATTGGTGTGATGCGAGATTGATTTCCTGCATAGTGGTTGATGACAGATTGTCCCAGGTAGCAGTTACTCCGTAGCCCACATGGTATTTGGGCACATAGGTTACATTTCAGGGAGCTGTGCCCACCCAGGCGCTTAGGTATTGATCTTCCCTAGAGAAATTTCTCTTACCAAGGAGATAAGGTGTGGCTGTCACACATGGATTCCAGGGGTGCTGTCATTATCAGAGGGGGGCTTTCTATACAGTGTTGTTGGGCATGCTGGCAGCCAGGGTTTCTGGCACTTGCCATGGGGGAGGGGGAGTCTATGGCTATTGGTAGCATTAACTACCAAGTGTCAGTGAGAGACAGCCAGCATAGGACTTGTTATATTGATCTACAAATCCTTCATTAGCAAGAGCAAAACAGAGAGGACGGTCCTGGTTGTAGGTCTCATTATCAACGACCAACGATGGAGAAACCACTTGGCCAAGCAGGTGTGGGAGTGCTAGTGTTCCCCTGCACAGGTGGTCATGTTACAGCTACCTCAGGATCAATCAGGGAGGAGTTATTAGAAAATAGCTTAGATGGGGCTCCTTCCCATTTGACCACCGCTAATCTGGTGGCCAAGGTACCAAAGACTAATTTACCTGGCAGGCAGTTTCACTGCAGGCACCCAGATGGGGTGAGGATTCTGTCAACATGAACAAACCCTGGACCCAGTTTTAGGAGGGACGCTGGACCATTCCATGCACTTGTGATGGGATCCAGCTGGGAGATTATAGGTAAATGGGAGGGCACAGTGAAGGGGGCCTACTGTTTGTGGGTGGCTGTTTCCATGGAAAATTTTGAAGTTGAAAGAAAATTTGAAGTAAACAAGATTTTGTTCAAGGCATTGTGAGGGCATTTGTAGAGCCTCCTCCATCCCCTTGCCCTATTTTTGTAGCATGGTCATTAATTCCTTGCGTGTTCTGTCTACAATGCATTTAACCTGAGGGTTATAGGGGATCCCAGTGACATGATTTCTGTGCCATGCAGAGCAAAATTCCTTGAAGGCTCTGCTTGCGTAGGCTGGAGCAGTGTCAGTTTTGATGGAGAAAGGAGCTGCCATGATCCCAAAGCACTTAAGTAGCTGGGGATGGCCATTCTACAGCCTGAATAGGTATCAGTGACCACATACATATATTTTAATTTCCTGAAGGTACATAATGAGTGACATCTACTTGCCATAAGGCATTAGATTTTAACCTTGGGGATTTACTCCAGCAGGTTGTTAAGCGACAACAGGAAGGAAAGGGGCATATTTCTGTGGTCTTGACTAGCTACTTGCAAGCCTCCTTGGTCAGTTCAGGAAATAATTTGCAGAGGCTCTGGGCATTCTCGCCAGAACTGTCCTGTCCCTCCACACCCCCAGCAAGTGGAGCTGCCTCTTCCTTTACAGCTACCTTATTCCTGCTTTTATGCAGTGGCCAAGGCTGAGGCCAGCAGAGATGCTTGAGCCCCTTGTGTCCCTGTATCCTGGGTGGCCAAATCCAGTCATCCAGTGGGCTGCTTTGTGCTGGTGCCTGTTGCTCTCTGTCCCTTGTTTAGTCCCTCCCTGATCACCTCCTTGGCTGTGGCTTCCCTTGCTGCTTCATGAGACACTTTTCCTTTCATGGCTTATTCACTCTGTCCATAAACTGTGACTGAGTGATTTCAGCACTTGCTCTGCAGATGGCCCCTGGGGCCCACCCCCTGTACTGCCTTCTTTCCCTCCTTCAGGGCACCCAATGCCTGTGGGTACCAAGCAGCAGGGTGCTGTGGCGGGGCTGTGTTGGTGGCAGGCTGAGTTCCTCATCTCTTATCTTCCACAGACCTTCCAAAGGCTCTCTGGCCTCTTGGAGTGGGTTTCTGGAGACCATGGCTCGGGCCTGTCTGGTGGCCTGGTCATTTCCAAGACATCAGGGCCCCATGCTGAGCAGTGCTAATTGCATTCTTAACTATCCATTGCTACAAGTTTTATGGTTAGGAGGAATCATCCTTATGTTTCAGAATCTGCTCTGCCAAAGGGGTCACAAAAGTCAGGCCCTTCATACTCTCTTGGGTTCCTCTCATCCATACTAATTCCGACCTGCATTTCCATGCAGACAACAGGTGGTTTGCTGGGGTATGGGACAGACCCTGTTCACTTCCTCCAGGCAGGGCTGCACTGTTAGCGTCTGTAAACATGTCTGGATGGCGCCTGGGAAAATGCCAGAGGGAGTGGTTTGTGAAGTAACGCCAGCGAGCCCTAAGTGTGGAGATTCCTGATTGGTTGACTGCTGTATCTAGTTTATGTTAATTAGATAAGCTGTGTGGAATGTATAAATACCGCTCCTGTCCTACAATAAATGGCTCCTACTCTTTCTGTATCAATGTACACAAGTTGTTCGTCAGCCCTCCCCCCACCCCCGCCCCGTTATTTTGCTGCAGCCAGCCGGGCTGCGGCACTGCAGAGACATTACTTTTTGGCAAATGGAGCATGTGTGGTCTGCCCACTGGGCCACATTTATAGTTACTCCTTAACCTTGTGCTCCCACCACATTCATTTATCTGTCTCCTAACAAAGGGCAGAAAAAGACAACATGCTTCCTTGCGAGCCTATGGGAGGGAGACACCCAGCCATGCTGAACTCAGCTTTGACGCCACCCAGGAAGACACAGTGGTTCACACCAAGAGCCCTGAGAGAGCTGGGAGGTTCCAGCTAAAACGCCGAGAGCACCACTGTGAACTCAGCAAGCTACAGAAGCAGAACCCTGGGGGCTGCTGCCAGTGTGGATCTGGCATGAGCCTGCGGGGTCAGGTCTGCACATCCGGGTGTGGAGGACAGGCCTTGTGCTGTTATAAAACCCACAGCGCTGGCCTTAATCAGGCGCCCAGAGGCCAGCCCTGCAAGGGTGCTGAGAGCTGCAGGCAGACACCTCATCTGCCCCACGGCTCAGAGGACAGCAGTGGCCCTTATGGAGCTGACCCCAGAGCTGTGTGCTGGTCACTCCCTGGGCCCTCCCTCCTTGTCCCCTTTTCTGTTCCCCAGCATCAGCCTTCTCACCTCCCTGTTTCTGAGGGTGGAGATGAGGGGTTCAGGAGGGGGTGACGGGGTTGTAGAAGAGCATGAGGATCTTGCCCTGGTCCCGGGAGGAGCGGCTCCTGGCTGCATGTACTTGAAGATGATGTTCCCGAAGAACAGGGAGCCCAGGACGAGGTGTTGAAGACTGTGTCTTCCTGAGGATGACTGCATGCTGAGCACAGCACTGATGATGTGACCACAGGAGACAAAGAGGAAGACCACGGGAAACAGCATGATGCCCACATCCAGGACAAGGACAGTGCCCTCAATAGCCACCATGCTGACACAGGCCACATGGATCAGGATAGGTATCTCACACAGGAAGTGATCCTTCTTCTTGTGCACACAGCAGTGTAACCATAGGGTCACTGACACATGACCAAGAAATTGACTGCACCACAGCCTGGAAATCATGATCACAGTGTAGGGCAGGGGCTTCCAGATAGCCACTAACCTGTCATAGGCCATGACACTCAGCAGCAGTCCCTCCACTCTACCCAGGCCCAGGAACAGGAAGAGCTGGACTGTGCCTCTGCAGAGCTGATGGTCTTGTTGTGGACACGTAGGTTGTGCAGCAGTTGGGGATGGGGCTGGGGGTGAATCTGAGGTCCAGGAAGTACGAAGGGGGTAAGGAGTACACGGGTATGTGGAGGTGGGGTCCAGCTGCGACACCAGGAGGATGGAGTGTGGCCCAGCAGGGTCAGCAGTTGGGCTACCAGGAGGACCACAAAGAGGACCCTCTTCACATTGGGGAAACTGGAGAATCCCAGGAGGATAAAGAGGCCCTGGGAGCTGCCATTGGTCCCATCGATCTCTATGGCACCTGAGGAGAGGTGTCAACAGCAGAAGCGGCAAGGGCTGCTGGAGTGTGGGCTCCTAGCCAGGCTTAAAGCAGCACAGTGAGGACTTGTTTACTGACTCACATAACCTCTATCTGTGCTGTGCAGGCTCTGCTGGGGTTATTATTATTATTCCCAAGTTATAGAAAGGAAACGGAGACACTTGTGTGAAGTGAATGTCCCACGTGGAGGGGCAGAGCTGGTCTGCACCCAGGAAATGTGACTGCCATCTTCACCCTTATCCACCCCTGATTCATTGTTACTGCAGAACAGGAGGACACACACCTGCTGAGAACTATCCTTTGCTTCTTCCAGCTACACAAGTTCCTGAGCTCCTGTCAAAACCTCAGAAGTACAAAGAACACCCCAAACAACCACCTTATAGGATTTAGGAAACACCATGTGCAGCTGATCCTTGAACATCATGGGGTTGAAGTACAAGGGCAAGTCATACAGAAATCTGGTTCAGTATATAAAACAACTTAGAGATTTGCAAGCATTTGATAAACTAAAAGACAAAACATGTAACTAAATATTCAGTCTTTTAAAAAATATTTATTTTTTTTTTAGTTTTTTAGGTGGACACTTGTCTTTATTTCATAGTTGTGCGGTGCTGAGAATCGAACCTAGTGGCTCCTGCAAGTTAGGTGAGCACTCCACCATGGAGCCACAGCCCCATCCTACATATTCAATCTTTATCAAAAATTTAGAATGTCATGAATGCATAAATCTATGCTGTCATTATGATACTTTATCATTTACTACTATAAAATACACACAAATCTCATGTAAAAAGTGAAAATATATCAACATTTCCGGAAACAGAGACCATACAAGGTGCCACTTGCAAAGGAGAGAAATAAAAACCAAAGCAAAACCGCAGCAGCAGCATCCCTGCAGGAGAGGAACTTGGGGAGCCTGGCACTGTGTCATGACCTCAGCCACCCCTGTGGCGGGAAACGTGTCCTTCTCCTCACTTGAGCAATGGGGACAGGATCCCAAGCTCCTGGCCCCTGTGTGGAGGTGACTGCTCAGGCTTCTGACTCCCAATAGGAAACCCAGGCTCCTGGGACCCCCAACAGTCCTGACCCCGGGACCCTCTCCTCACAGTGGAGAGAAATTTACCCAAAGACACCCCAGACAAAAGGTACCCTGCACATCAAACTTCACCTGGAGGATGCAGGGATATGCTCAGAGGAGCATCCTGGGTCCTCAATCCAAGGGAGCCCCTCACCCTCTTCACCCAGCATCCATATTGCTCCCTTGTCAGATGAAATATGAAAAAAAACTCCCATGAAATCAAGCTAAAAAGAACAGAGAAATGAGACAATTTCTATGACAATATATTCACCATTATTTTTGCCAATACATCACAATTTCCAACTCATGATGTAAACCATGGTCATGGAGCTGTGCTCCATTAGGTCATGGCTCAGACTCTGAGTCTGAGGGTGACAATTTCAAATAACACCCACTTAAAGCCTGTGACGTGCCCACCCCAGAGCTTGGATAGGGGGGAAGAAGCAATTTTTGCTTCTGTAGACCATGGGACAGTGGGACCCAGTGAGCACTGCTGGACCAGGACACTGACTGCTTCACGTTGGTTTCACAGCTTTACCCAAGAGAAGCGATTGCATTTGTGCTGACTGCTCAGGAGACAGCCTCCTGGGGTGCTCTGACCACCACACGCTGGGCAGCTGGCCCCGGAGTCCAACCTGAGCTGTGAATTCTGCTGTTGGGAGTCCCTTTAAGTCCTGTGTAGGGGAGTATGGAACAGCTGCTGTGCCCCAGAACACATTGGGCCTCACCCCCATTCAGATAATGAGGTGTGGCTCCAGGAGTAGGCATCACCCAGTGGGGTCGAGTTACACCCACCTGTTCCTTTGGAATTCTACTCTTTGCACTTTTGGGATAGAATGTTCCATGGAACCTCCCCTTGTGTGTCTACTTCCCTTGTTCTGCCCTTGATCCCCACACAGCACATGAGATGGGTGTGGCCTTCCAGAATGTCAATCTACTGGCAGCAGACATCAGGAAGACTCCACCCCCTGAATCTTGACCCTATCCTCATTTGAATGGCTTCTCCTTAATAAAATGGGGCTCCAGACCTGCTCTCTCTCTTTCTTGCCTGCCTTGCCTCCTTTAGGGGAGCTGGGTGAGGAAGCCATCAAAGAACCCAAAGAAAAAGACATTTCTCTGTCTCTGTGTGATAATGTCATGCAGCCCAGTTCACCTGGAGTGACCCTGACTGGTTTAGTCCTATGTCGGGACAAGTGGTGTCCTGTACTTGAACTTCAGTGTAAATTTTAGAAATTTAGTGAGTTTGGAATTTCTCTCCAGAAGTTAAGTGCACTTAGGATTTCAGAGTGTGGTGGGTTGAATTGTAGAAAGTAAGTGAATTAGACCGAAGAAGAAGTTGTGATGTTAGACTCATAAGATCTGGGAATTTTTCGTCTGTAGAAAGATAAACATAAACTATTTTTGCCATTCTAGAAACCATAAGTAAATATAAAGAATTATGAAGGTGATTCATGGGATATGTTGCTAAGTTCGGTGCTCTTCTATGGGAAAATTGCTTTTCTGAAAAGTTTTTATTGTTTTTGTGTATTTTTTTATTTTAAAGTATTAGGTAAAGTGCTAGGATGGCCCTAGGCCGGAGCCTAAGCAACTCCACTTTAAAAACTTCAGTTTAACCTGCAGTTTCACCAGACACATCCACAGATCCCTCCAGTATGGCCTCAAACAAGTTACTTTAGCTCACTCTAATAGAGTGAAGCCTCTGGCTGGCTGTCCTTGCCTGATAAGAGGGAAAGGGAGAAGATCAGGGTGGAGACCACAGGACCACAAGTTTCTGACCTCAGGGTAAATGACATCACTGAGAAATCCAGTGGTGGCTGGTAGGGATCGAAAGGGGAGTCAAAAGGCCCCAAATTTAGTATAAATGATAGAGCTGATGAACAGGGATTCAGCCAGCTGAAACAAGGATGCACTAGAGCTGGAGAGCCTGCTGAGGACCTGACATCCCATCACTTTTCATCATTCCTGATTCTCTGCATGATCCTCACTGCTCTCAAACTCTACCGCCTCATCTGGAACTTGGTGAGAGCCCCAACTCCTCCCTATGACCCCCTCCTCAACCGGTCATCCGTTCCACACTAAGGAAAAAGTCTGCCTTGGTTCCAGACCTGATCACCGAGGTCTGAGTGAGTGTGCATCTGCTGGACTCAAAGCTTAGGACTTAAGACATTTGAGCTTAGCATGCAGAGGGAATGTCTGTCACTAGCCTGTCCTGATTAAGTGTGTTTTGCAGTGCTTAGAATGAATCTAGAACTGTTTTCTGTGGATTGATTATGTCTATTGCAGTGCCCAGCATTAAGGATTGTGTTTTCTTGATTAAGAATCTATAGAGTGAAACTGTATGGAGTAACTTTGTAAGGTTCCGGTGAAGCGTCGGAGGAAGAGACCACCAAGAGACTGACTTTATACAATAAGCAGGAGGGAGTTTATTGAGGATCCAATTCAGCGCGCTGAGGCTCCAGGCAGGCTCGCTCAAGAAGGGAGAGCAGCCCAGAGCCCAGAGCCCAGAGCAGAGGTCAAGCAGAGCTTAAGTACACTTTTTGGGAAGGGTGGGGGCCTTTGCATACATCAGAACAAATCATCATGAGGCACGGGAAAATTGAACAACAAGTCTGAGACATGATTAGTACATTCATTGGCGGGAACAGATGGGGCAGGGGTGATTGGTCACTCCTAAGCGGGGTACACATTCAAACTGATTGGTTTAGGTCCTGCAATGCCTACGTGCTAGGCTTCACAGAGTCCCAAGTTATTAGACAACTAGGGAGTCAATGGGAATATTTACTGGGCAGTTCGGGTATTGTCCTAACAGCTATAGGAATTACAGTTTTTTGGGGTAGCAGAGAAATTTAACAATACTTGGTCTTTTACTTTTTAACCCAAGCCTTGTAGCTTAGAAGCTTTACAATGCCTGGTCTTTTACACTTTAACTCAGGCTTTGCAGCTTAGAAGCAGCTTAGAAATTTTACCCTTACAACTTGAGTGAATAAAGCTTTGGAAAAGGCAGAAGCGCGTGGACATTCTTCTCCCCTCGAGTGCATACATCGCAATTTTGCCCCCTCACAACATAAAGATTTTTTGGAATCTATATTCTAGGGGTCAATGTTTGGAGAGTAAGAGGAAAAAGAAAACATTTTTTATGGTTCGACTTGATACAGGGCATTTTCTGCTGGTAGAGAGGCAAATTGTGTTCTGCTGTTTTTCCAAATGTGCTCAAACAATTTGTACTGAGCCTCATCCCTGCATTTTTGTCCCATTGGGGTTGGAACAGCTTTAATTAACTCAGCTGAAGGACATAGAACCAGCCCCTGCTCCCTAAAAGGTCTTAACTAGAACCACCTAGCTGTGCTTTTGACCCTTAAGCAACCTAGTCTGGGGGCCAAAAGCAGACTGCCTTAGGGTTGGACCGTAATGCTGGCCTCTGCCTTTAAATCACTGTTTTAAAGTGCCCACGCTCTGGAAAGAGAAAATGTAAAAGATGGGAGAACACGAGGGGTGAGGGGAAGACACAGGGAAACAGCCCATTAAGTAGGAGAGAGCTAACCCCTGACCTTGGGACCCAGGCAGCTGCAGCAGCCACAGCCAGTTCTGGGCTGTTCCATCACCATGGTAAACAGGGGAGCCTGGGAGGTGGAACCTGGCTTCCTCATCAGACCTTTCCCATTTTCCAGGGCTTCCAGTTGGTCCTTCCTCTGCCACCCAGGCAGGGCTTCTGGTCCCGCCTCCCAGCCACTAACCTGTGCTTCCTGCTTCACCCAGGTTGGCTACTGGAGCTTCAAGGAGCCTGCATTTTTAAGAATGTGCACCTGAAATACAAGTGATCACTTTCAGGCAAAATCTGACTCCACAGGCTTCCCCGTTACAGCCCTAAGCCTGACTCGCTCTGAAGCTAAATAACTGTGTGTGTGTGTGTGTGTGTGTGTGTGTGTGTGTGTGTCTCAACAGCTTCCTTTACAGTGCTTCTTTTTGCTCTTCATGGTAATATTACTAAACAATATTCCGTTGATGAGAAGTCACAAACATAGGCTTCTTACAATTTTGGAGATCATGGGAATGCGTTTTGCACCACTCAGACATCAAAACCAGCATCTGAGATCTTTTCTCACAATGATTCTGTGATGACCAAGAAATCCTTCTTCTCTTTCCTGACTACGTAATTACAATAAACAAACAAATGTATACACAAGAATTTTTTTAACCACATCACATGACATCACAAATAGAATGAGTGCACTACTAGTCCAAAGTAAAATAAATGGGCCCAAATACTTTTAAGAGCCACATGATTTAATGAGACTCACTTTAAAATTCTGTGGCTATATAACAGTAAATTATATTTTTATTATGAATGCATATCTTTCCAGTTATTTGGATAATCTAGAGTCCTTAATTCATAAAATAATTGACATATATGTCTGATTTTTTAATTAATATGTATCTATTTTCTTCTAATTGTTTTTCAAAAGAAAACACTTTAGTTATATTTCTTATACATGCATCTATCTCATGCTCTGCATTTTATAGTACAGATATTTAAGATGAATGTATTTTATTATAAAGTATCTATTTCAAGAGATATACAACCATCAAGCAATCTCTAATTATCAAATTACTGTACCAAGTTTTATAAGATGATAAATAGATATGATTCTGTCAACAGAAATGTCCAACAGCTTTAACTATATTTTCACTGACACACTTCTTATCAAGGTACAATAAGTAATTTGTTTAGATGCTAAGATTTAGAAAAATTGTCCCAAAGTAAAACAAAAAGAAAGATTTCTATAGAAGAAAAACGAAGATGTTTCTACAGAGAGAAAACACACACGTTTACTAGTATGATTATCTAGTCCTAAGTGACAGAAATAAAAGGATCTCTACTAGGAGGTCCTAAGAAGAAAGAAATCATCTTCAGATAAATCAAAAGGTCTTTATGTTCTAAATTTTCATGATGAAAATGTTAATTATCTAGACAGATTACATGGAAAGGTCAAAACAATTGAGAAAGAGATTTATGTATAACTGGACTATGTATATTTGAACAATCAATTCTAGGATATTTTAGCCTATTTCCCTGATTTTATTATGCTGATGTAAGCTTTTTCTGCACATTCTGACATGAAAGAACTTATTAAAATATTAAGCTTATACCTCCAATTTGTGCTGTTTGATCAAGGATCAATTTATAATGAATCAAATTAATACAACCTTGATCAAACAATAAGTGTTTTAAAATGCTGACTTACATTCCAATTTTGACACTTCTAATTGGAGAGTAAATTTGATTGATTTAAATATATCAGTAATTGCAATGATTGGTGCTGATTCTTGCATATCATTTCTGTTCATTGGATGTTTGTGGGATTTGGGAAAACGTCTTATTCAAAATGTTCTCCACATTAAAGCCATATCTTAATTTTGAGCAACAAAACTTATAAACATTGTTAGAAACTCATTTGTATTATATACATTCTGTAACTGGACCTATAGTCCATTAAACATTGTAAGATTTCTATACTGTTCCCTACACTGGAAAGTAATTTTAACCATAATTTTGAAAACACAATTAAGAGACACCTATTTAAAGAATAATATTCTAAGATATAAAGATATTCTGTGGAAAAAATAATAGTAAAGAGGAGACACAGGTGTAGTAAGGCCCATAGGGACCTTGGAGACCTTCTTACCAGGTCCTTATTGTCATCCCTTGATTGAAGCTGTGAGATCCCAGTTTTGTGGGCGTGGCAGCCTCAAGCCTATATGTGTCTGATGTTGAACTGTGGAGCCACCAATGGGTGAATAGGGAGCCCCAGTCAGGGCACCTCTCTGCTCGGATGAGGGATGCCTCACAGTGGGGTCCTGGTGTGGTCCTGTCTCTGGTTCACAGGGAAGCAGGATGCTAAAATCCTATTTAAATTGCACACATTCATAAGACAATTTTGTACAGACCTGAGCAGTTTATTTATATTGTAGATGGTTTCAAGTTTCCACACTCTTGGTATAAAATAATATTTCAGTTCCTACACAGTGCTTAAGGACTTGCAGCTAAGTCCTGGGGAAAGGGGCAGACCTTTTATCTATATCTCACAGAACAGACTTTCTGAGTCCATCTGCTCAGGACCTCAACGTCTCCTTGTTCCTCAGGTTATAGAAGATGGAGTTGAGCATTGGGTGAGGGTGGTGTGGAAGACAGGCAGAACCTTGTTCCCTGCTGAAGACCAGAAGGATCATGGCTGTGGGTGAGAGCAAAGGGTGCTGAGTGGAAGGTCACCACAGTGAGGTGGTGCTGCAGAGGGAGAAGGCCTTCTTCCCTGCCCTAGGGCATAAAGCAGAGAGTAAGAAGTACTTACCACAGAAAAAAGGGATTCCAATGAATGCAAACATAAAGGGATGTCATGCAGATCAGTGAGGGACAGCCAACACACCAGGAAATAGAGAGCTGTGTGGAGGTGGACATTCAGGAGGGTGAGAAGGATCATGGACAGGTTGTCAATTAGAGCCATTAGGAAGATGAGAGCAATGCAAATGTAGAGGAAATCTTTTGCTTTTTAATTTTGACACAGATCTTGCTAAGTTCCTTAGGGCCTCAGTAAGTTGAGGCAGTCTGTTTGTGATCCCTCTCCCTCAGCCTGCTTGGCCACTGGAATTATAGCTGTGTGACACTGTGCCCAAAAAGATGGTTTCACACCCCTATTCCTTTTTAGTTTTTTTTTCTTTTCTTTTTTTGAAGGAGGGAGTGTTCCTGTGAATTGAACTCAGGGGCCCTCAACCAGTGAGCCACATCCACAGCCCTACTTTGTACTTTATTAGACACTGGGTCTCACTGAGTTGTTTACTGTCTCACTACCCTGAGGCTGGCTTTGAACCCACAGTCCTCCAGTCTCAGCCTCCTGAGCCAGTGGAATGACAGGCATGAGCCATCACACCTGGATTTGTTTTGTTTTATTTTAAAATTATTTTCTTTTAGTCACTTACACAAAACTGTAGAATGCATTTATGCACTTTGATATATCATACATAAATGGGATATCATTTGTCATTATTCTGAGTGTGCATGTTGCAGAATCATATTGATCATGCAGTCACCTATGTACGACAGTACCCTAAACACACAAAGAAATTAAGCCTGGGTTCTCTGGCTTACTCCACTCAAGTATTAATCATGGGGAGGAAAGCTAAGTTGAATTTAAAATTCACTGCTGTAAAAGATGTTGAAGAAGAAAGGGGACAAGCTGCAAACATGAGGAGACACCTGCAGAGCTGCATCTGCTGATGTGGACAGTAGTGGGTCCACACACACAGCAGCAGCGAACTCACCACCTGAGCTAGGGGAGTGCTCAGAGCCAGACCTGAGCTAGGGGAGTGCTCAGTGCTGGACTGCCTGCATAGCATGTGCAAGGCAGAATTGGGTCCCTGGCACCAGGAAAAGAAAAGAAATAGAAAGCAACTCCATTAATAATAGGGCAAAGTGTATTTTGAGAAGGTGCCTCTCCAAACTATACATACAAACTACAAGATTTAATAATACTCTTTAATGTGCCTACGTACAACACAACACATGAGACTTAGAAAAAAATGTGTGACACAGTGGTGGTCCCAGAGTTATCAGCAGGCCAAGAAGGCATCAAGGAAAAAAAAAGAGATCAGCTGCAGGGCACACACCTATGGTCCCAGCTGTGGGAGGCTGAGGCAGGGTGACCACAAGTTCAAGGCCAGCCTCACTCTCTTAAAAAATAACAATTAAGAGGGTTAGGGTGAAGCTCAGTGGTGGAGCCCTCCTGGGTAATGTCTGAAATAACAAAGGGAGAAAAGGTGGAAGGAAGAGATATTTCACTAATCTGTACACAAGGCTGGAGTGGAGAGGCCTCAACTAACACACAATGTGTCTGAAACTTCTGAATGACACAAGACTAAATTGAGAAGTCAGGAAATAGCAATTGATTTTTGAGAAGGAATAGTGGGCAGCAACATTGTGAGAAAGATCAAAGAAATCAATAGTTGCATGACACAGTGAGGATGAAAGCACCGCACTAGGGAGGGTATGTAGAGAAAAGGGTGACTAGATCCTGTACATGTGTGCACGTGGGTGTGAGTGTGCATGTGTGGGTGGCACAACTCACCCCTCCCAGGTGTTTTTTCATGTGACTTGCTGCTCTGGAAAACCCTCACCTGAGCACCAGGGCATTTCTGATAGCCTCTGTGACCCTGCTAAAGTGCTTTTCTGGTGCCTGGTGCATGAAAGGGAAAAGTAACTGAAGTTCATCATATCATGAGCTCTTCATAGAAATGAATAATTGGTTTCCTTAAATATTGAACTAGTTCTTCCACCCCTGTTTTCGCATAAATTATCTAATATACATTTTTCCAAGTCAACTCCAGTTTAGTTCAACTGAACTAATAAAAATTTGGAAGGTGTGAGTTAATGTTCTTATGATGATCAGCATCATTTTAGAATCTTAGAGCTTGAAGGACGTTAACATACAGAAAGACATGAAGAAGTAATTCTGGCAAGTAATTCTGGTGACACCTGGAAACTCAACACAAACAAGGCACATTTCAATTTACATGAGGGATTCAGGAAACACCCAGGAGCTGAGCACGATAGCATATGTCTGTGATCCCAGTGGCCATAACAGGAGGATCACAAGCTTCAACCCAGCCTCAGCAAGAAATGGAGGCCCTTAAGAAGAACTTAGCAAGATCCTCTATGAAACAAACAAATAAACAAACAAAAAATTAAATTAAAAAGGACTAGGGATGGGGCTCAGTGCTTACAGACTCCAGATATAATGATGGTAATGTTCCTTTTCTCTTCTCCATTCTCTGACCCTGGTAATTATTTCTCTAAAACCTCTCTCAATTTTTATTTTATCACAACATATGTAAAAGTCATACAATATTTGAGGAAACAGAAAATATAAAAAAAGTTTTCATATTATGAGACCCGAATTTTAAATTTGATAAAGCCTTTACTAAAAAAAATGGACACTATAAGAGAAAATGTACTTAATGGAAGGAGAGAGATAAAAACTCTAAAAAAGTATTAAGATGCTGCGACTAAAAGGTAATGCAACTAACATTATTGCACACAAAAAAATGCACAGTATATATAAGATTATGTCATAATATGTGAGATTTGGCTACAGATGCAAAGAATAAAATACAGAAAAGTTGAATCTAACAATAACAGAGATTTAACCTTGCTTTCACATCTTCACCTTGATGCCATCTTTACATCCATTCTAGGGTGCATTTTTATCACCTGTGAATAGCCAGAATGAAGGCACATACACTTTTCACACTCCCACATTGTTTTCTCAAAAGAGCATGGTTGCTGAAGGCAGTGAAGACTACATCAGGCTGAGGCAGCAGGATCATAAGTTCAAAGCCAGACTCAGCCACTTAGGACCTAAGCAACCAAGTGAGACCATGTCTCAAAATTGGAAAAAAAATAAAAAATAAAAATAAAAAAAGACTGGGATGTGTCTCAGTGGTTCAGCACCTCTGGGTTGAAATAATAATAATAATAATAATAATAATAAATAATAATAATGCAAAATATTCCCTCAAATCTGAACAAGTCTAACTAGATATGAAACAAGGAATGTCATACCACATTTCTACATACAAGGATTTTCTCCAGTTTGAGTTCTTCCCTGCTGTTTAAAGAGGCCTTGACAGTTGAAAGGGTACCATATCATGTCAAGAGCAGAAGGGGGAAAATTCAAGATGGTGGGCCAGAGACAGGCAGCATCCTGTGTCGTTCAGTGGCCTAGGTCTCACCTCATCGGAATACAGGATTTCAGAGAGCATGAAAAAATCACCATGCTGTAAGCCCAGTGCAGAATTCAGAGCCTCAGCATTCGAGTAAGACTCTGGACTCCAGGGCCAAATCCCACAGCTCTAGGCACAAGCAGCTCTTGAGCGGTTCAGCAGAAATACCTCTCAGCCTCTCTACAGAACTCCAGGCTGCACCTCATTCCCACACAGGCCACTCAGCTGCTACCTACACACAGCACAAGGCCATCACCCAGCTCCCCCCACATCACTGGACACCACAGGGCTGGAAGCAGACTGGCTCCATCTTGGATCACCTTTCTCCCCATATATGGTGAGCATGGCTGGCAGATGGGAACTCCCTCTGAGCCACATATCATCCTGCCAGATCCCCAGTTCATTGTCCACCACCAGAGACAGTAGACCTTTTTACAAAACTACTGATTATATTGTAAATAATAATTGAATCCAACATTTCTGGACATTGAGACTAAACTGTAAATGTCTTCATAACAACAAATTGTTCATACGTGATGTATTATTGATATTGGGATCTGTTAACATTGTCCTTCCCCACAAAGGAGGGATCTTGCAAACCTACAAGAGCACTACAAATCTATAGGGTAAAAACAATAGCACCTCAGAACCACAGAGCTGGAAAGGAAGACACACAAGTAACATGAAAAGACAAGGGAACAAAGTGCCCAAAGAAATCAAGACAACACATCATTAGAATCATTGTCAGCAACAGCAGAAAAATGGACCTAGAAAAATTTCAGGGTATACATGGTTAAAATGTCCTGTGAACTCCATGAAGATATAAGAGAGCAAAGACAAGCAGTAAAAGATCACTTCGATAATGAGCTACATAAACAAATCCAAGAAGCAAAAGATCACCTCAACAGGGAGACAGAGGTTCTAAAACAAACCAACAAACAAACAGAAATCCTTGAAATGAAAGAAATAATAAACTAAAATCAAAGCTCAAATGAAAGCATCACGGACAGAGAAGACTACTGGGAAGATAGGACATCAGACAATGAAGATAAAATGTATAATCTTGAAAGGAACATAGACCATAGAGTGAAAATGGTGAGGAACCAGGAGCAGAACACTCAAGAAATATGGGATAGCATAAAAAGCCAAATTTAGGAGTTATTGGGATAGAGGGAAGCATAGAGGACCAAACCAAAGGAATCAATGATCTATTCAATGAAATAATATCAGAAAACTTTCAAAAGATGAAGAAGGAATTGGAAATCCAAATTGAAGAGGCTACAGGATGCCAAATGTACAAAATCAAAACAGATCCATACCAAGGCACATAATAATAAAAATGCTCACCATACAAGATATGGAGAGAATTTTACAAGCCACGAGAGAAAGGAATCCGAATATATATAGGGGAAAATCAGTTGGGATAATGGCAGATTTTTTTCATCACAGACCCTAAAAGCTAGAAGATCCTGGAACAACCAACATCTATCAAGCTGGAAGAAAATGGGTGCCAACCAAAAATCTTAAATCCAGCAAAGGTAAGCTTTAGGTTTCAAGATGAAATAAAATCCTTCCATCATAAACAAAAGTAAAAAAGAATTTATGGCTAGAAAACCAGAACTACAAAACATCCTTAAAAAAATATTCCATGAAGAGGAAAAGAAAAACAACAATGAAAATCAAAAGAGGAAAGTAGTACCCCAAAGGAAAAACTAATCAAAGAAGAAAATCAAGTCAAGTTAAATAACAAAAATAAAAAAATATGGCTGGAAATACAAACCATGTCTCAATAATTACCCTGAAAGCTAATGGATTAAACTCACCAATCATAAAACATAAGCTAGGACACTGGATTAAAAAAAAAACAAACAAAAGAAGGCCCAACAAGATGCTGCCTCCAGGAGGCTCATCTGATAGAAAAACACATACACTGACTGAAGGTGAAAGGTTGGGAAAAACAATACCACTCACATGGACTGCACAAGTAATCAGGGTTTTCCATACTCATATCAAATACAGGAGACTTCAAGCCAAAGGGAATGAAAAGGGATAAAGATGGACATTACTTACTGCTCAAGAGAACCATAAACCAAGAAGATGTAACAATCATAAATATATATGCCCCAAACAATGGTGCAGCTATGTTCAAAAAAACTCTTCTCAAGTTCCAGAGTCAAACTGACCACAACACAATAACCTTGGGTAACTTTAACACACCTCTCTCACCACTGCACAGATCTTCCAAACAAAAGTTGAATAAAAAAACTATAAAACTCAATAACATAATTAATAATTTAGACTTAACTGACACATATAGAATATTTCAACCTGCATCAAACAGAAACACTTTCTTCTCAGTAGCACATGGATCCTTCTCTAAAATAGACCATTTACTATGCCACAAATCAACTCTTAGCAAATATAAAAAAGTAGAGACACTACCATACTTTTCATCAGATCATAATTACATAAAATTGGGAATCAAAAACAAAATAAAAAGTAAAAATTTTTCCATCACCTGGAGACTAAACAATAGGTTACTGAATAAACAATGCATTGCAGAAGGAATCAAGGAGGGGATTAAAAATTTCTTAGGGGTAAATAAGAACATAGAAACAACTGATGGAAATCTGAGACACTATGAAAGCAGTACTAAGAGGAAAATTCATTGCATGGAGTTCATTCCTTCAAAGAAAAAAAAAATTCACAAATAAATGACCTCACACTACGTCTCAAAGCCCTAAAAACAGAGGAACAAACCAGCAGCAAAAGCAGTAGAAGGCAAAAAATAATTAAAATTAGAGCTGAAATCAATAAAATTGAAACAAAAGAAACAGTTGATAATATGAACAAAAAGTTGGTTCTTTAAAAAAATAAATAAAATTGACAGACCCTTAACCATGCTAACAAAGAGAATGAGAGAGAGGGGGAAATCAAATTACCCGTGTAATAAAATGATAATATTATATGTGATAAAAATGATAATATTACAACAGATATGTCAGAAATACAGAGGATAATAGAAGACATTGAAGTTATCAACAAATTTCTTAAGTCATACAATCTGCCCAGATTGAATCAGGAAGACATACACAATTGAAACAGACCAATATCAAGTGATAAAATAGAAAACACAGCTTACCAAGATTGTACACCATGATTAAGTGGGATTGACTCATCCTAGAGATGCAAGGTTGCTTCAACTTATGCAAATCAATACATGTAATTTATCACATCAATAGACCCAAAGATAAGAATCATATGATCATCTCCATAGATGCAGAAAAAGCATTTGACGAAATTCAGCACCCCTTTATGTTCAAGACGCTAGAACAACTAGGGATAACAATAACATATCTCAACATTGTAAAGGCTTTCAATGCTAAGCCTCAGGACAACATCATTCTAAACAGAGAAATATTGAAGGCATTTTCTCTAAAAACTGGAACAAGACAGGGCTGCCCTCTTTCACCACTTCTATTCAACATAGTTCTTGAAATGCTGGCCAGAGCAATTAGACAAATGAAAGGAATCAAAGGGATATGTATAGGAAAAGAAGAACTTAAATTAGCACTATTTGATGATGATATGATTCTATATCTAGAAGAACCAAAAAACTCCACCAGAAAACTTCTAGAGCTAGTAAATGAATTAAGCAAAGTAGCAGGTTATAAAATCAACACCCATAAATAAAAAGCATTTCTGTATATCTGTGACAAAGTCTCTGAGAAGGAAATGAGAAAACCTATCCAATTCAAAATATCCTAAAAAAAAAAAAAAAAGAAAAAGAAAAAAACCTTGAGAATCAAGTTAATGAAATAAGTAAAAGATCTATAAATGAAAACTACAGAACCATAAAGAGAGAAATAAAAGAAGACCTCAGAAGATGAAAACATCTAACTTGCTTTTGGATAGGCAGAATTAATATGATCAAAATACTACCAAAAGCATTATACAGATATAATGCAATTCCCATCAAAATCCCCAAGGCATTCCTCATACAAATAGAAAAAGCAATCATGAAATTCATCTGGAAAAATAAGACATGCAGAATAGCTAAAACAATCCTTAGACTGAAGTAGGTGGCATCTCTATACCAGATCTTAAACTATACTACAGAGAAATAGTAACAAAAACAGCAAGGTGTTGGCACCAAAACAGACTGGTAGACCAATGGAACAGAATAGAGGACACAGACACTAACCCAGACAATTACAATTATCTTATATTAGTCAAAGGTGCCAAAAACATGCATAGGAGAAAAAAGCATCTTCAACAAATTGTGCAAGGAAAACTGGAAATCCATAAGCAACAACATAAAATGAAATCCCTAGGTCTCACCATGCACAAAGGGCAAATCAAAATGGACCAAGGACCTAGGAATTAAACCAGAGACTCTGCATCTAATAGAAGAAAAAGTAGTCTGTAATATTCATCATGTGGAATTAGGCCCCAACTGTCTGTAGCCCAAGAATTAAAACCAACAATCAATAAATGGGATGGAATCAACCTAAAAAGTTTCTTCTCAGCCAAAGAAACAATCTGTGAGGTGAACAGAAAGCCTACACCCTGGAAAAAAGTTTTTACCCCTCACACATCAGACAGAGCACTAATCTCTATTATATATAAAGAACTCAAAAAACTAAGCACTAAAAAAACAAATAACCCAAACAAATGGGCCAAGGACCTGAACAGACACTTCTCAGAAGATAATATACAATCAATCAACATGTATAAGAAAATATGCTTATCCTCTCTAGCAATTAGAGAAATGCAAATCAAAACTTCTCTAACCTATCACCTCACTCCAGTCAGAATGACAGCTATTATGAAGACAAACAACAATAAGTGTTGGTGAGAATGCGGGGGAAAAGGTACCCTCTTACCTTGCTGGTGGGACTGCAAATTGGTGCAGCCAATTTGGAAAGCAGTGTGGAGATTCCTTGGAAATCTGGGAATGAAACCACCATTTGACCCAGCAATCCCTCTCCTCAGACTATACACACAGAACTTAAAAACACCATACTACAGGGACACAGCCACATCAATGTTTACAGCAGCACAATTCATGAGAGCTAAACTGTGGAGTCAACCTAGATGCCCTTCAGTGGATGAATGGATTAAAAAGAAGTGGCATATATACAAAATGGAATTTTAATCAGCAATAAAAAAGAAAATAAAATCATGGCATCTGCAGGTAAATAGATGGCATTGGAAAAGATAATGCTTAGTGAATTAGCCAATCCCAAAAAAACAAATGCTGAATGTTTTCTCTGATATAAGGAGGCTGACTCATAGGGGTCACATAGGGGGAGCATGGAAGGATTAGGTGAATTCTAGATAGAGCAGAGGACTGGGAGGGAAAAGGAGGGGAGAGAGGATTAGCAAGGATGATGGAATGTGAAAGACATTATTATACAAAGTACATGTATAAAGACATGAATTGGGTGTCAAAATTCTTTATATACAGAGATGAATAATTGTGGTATACATGTGTAATAACAATTGTAATGCATTCTGCTGCAATTTCTTTATCCAAAATAAATAAATAAATGGATAAATAGCAGACAGGTTTTCCCAGATGTAAATCCTTTTTCAAAAAATTTTTAAAAATATTTATTTATTTATTTATTTTTAAGTTTTTGGCGGACACAACATCTTTGTATGTGGTGCTGAGGATCGAACCCAGGCTGCACGCATGCCAGGCAAGCGCACTACCACTTGAGCCACATCCCCAGCCCAGATGTAAATCCTTTTATGTCTTTGAATAAAACTGTCAAAATTAAGTACTGCCCAACATTGCTTATCCATAGGATTTTCTACAGTATTTTTTTTTTAATACAACTGAACAAAACTAAAACATCTGAACCCTTGGTATTTCTTACTTGCATAGAATTTATTCATTTTGGCATGAATCTTTCCAAAAGAATCTTTCTAGTACTCAGAAGAAACTGAAAAAGTTAAAAGATTTCCCACATTTTTCACATTCATAGGGCTTCTCTCCATGAGAATTTTCATAAAAGAGAAGAAAAATAGGTCTAGAACATGAAGCTGAGTATAGCAAATCGTCCCCATTCAGAGTGTTTGTTTTCCAGTGAGGGAAATGGCTTTGAAGACAACAGGGAAAATGGAATGATTTGCCATATTTTTTCACATTTAAACAGTTATTCAGCCAGATGTGGTGATGTATGCCTTTAATCTCATAGACTTGGGAGGCTTAGGCTGAAGGATCACAAGTTTGAGGCCAGCCTCAGCATTTTAGGAGCTCAGCAAGTCTCTGTCTCCAAATTAAAAATATAAAAAAGAACGAGGATGTGTCTCACTGGTAGAGTGCCACCAGACCAAATCTGCAGTACAATCCCCAGTACAATATTCAGCAGAGTGAGCAGTGTGTTTGAAGGGGACAAGAAATATTGATCCACCACATTTCACATGTAAAGAATTTTTCTCCAGTAAACTTCCAACATGTTGATGAGAAGAACAGTAATTACATAAGACTTTGCCAATTGTTTTCATCAGTATAATTTCTTTGCAATATGAGTTTGTTCATGTAAGTGAAGCTGATGGGACATATCAAAGGCTTTTCCCCATTGTTGACATTCATAGGGCTTCTCTCCAGTATGAGTTCGATCATGTGAGCAAAGATGAGAGGACTGAGTGAAGGCTTTGCCACACTGCTTACATTGATAGGGTTTCTCTTGAGTGTGAGTCCCTTCATGTCTGTGAAAGAAAAAGCAAGAAAAAGACTTTTCCACATTGTTGGTATTCATTAGGCTTCTCTTCTGCATGAATACTTCCATGTATGTGAGTGTCAAGGGGTTCTCCACATTGTTGATATTCATAAGGCTTCTCTCCAGTATGCGTTTTTTCATGTCTGTGGAGATGATGGGATTGAGCGAAGGCTTTGCCACACTGCTTACATTCATAGGGCTTCTCTCCAGTATGTGTTCTTCCATGACTCTTAAGATGACTGGATGTAGCAAAGGCTTTTCCACATTGTTGACATTCATAGGGCTTCTCTCCTCTATGAGTTCGTTCATGTCTGTGAAGGTGAGAAGATTCAGCAAAGGCTTTGCCACACTGTTTACATTCATAGGGCTTACCTCCAGTATGAGTTTGTTCATGTTTGTGAAGCTGAGAAGATCTAGCAAAGGCTTTTCCACACTGCTTACACTCATAGGGCTTCACTCCAGAATGTGTTTGTTCATGTATGTGAAGGTTAGAGGCAGTACTGTAGACTTTTCCACATTGTTGACATTGATAGGGCTTTTCTCCACTATGAGTCTGTTCATGTCTGCTGAGGGCAGAAGAATGTTGGCATTCATTGGGATTCCCTCCAGTATGGATTTGTTCATTTCTCTGAAGGTAAGACAAAGTAGTGCAGGCTTTGCCACATTGTTGACATTCATAGGGTTTCTGTCTAGTGTGAGTTCTTTCATGTCTGTGAAGTTTAGAGGACTCAGAGAAGGCTTTGCCACATTGTTGACATTCATAGGGTTTTTCTCTAGTGTGTGTTCTTTCATGTCTGTGAAGTATAGAGGAGTCAGTGAAGGCTTTGCCACACTGCTTACATCCATAGGGCTTCTCCCCACTATGAGTCCGCTCATGTATCTGAAGGTAGGAAGAAGTACTGAAGGCTTTCCCACATTGTTGACATTCATAGGGCTTCTCCCCAGTATGAGTTTTTTCATGTCTGTGAAGTTTAGAGGACATAGTGAAGGCTTTGCCACACTGCTGACATTTATAGGGCTTCTCTCCAGTATGCGTCCGTTCATGTCTGTGAAGTTTAGAAAACTTAGTGAAGGCTTTGCCACATTGCTGACATTCATAGGGCTCCTCTCCAGTATGCGTTCGTTCATGTCTGTGAAGGTTAAAAGAAGTAGCGAAGACTTTTCCACATTGTTGACATTCATAGGGTTTCTTTTTCATGTGAGTTTTTTTATGTGAGTGAAGGCTAGATGATAGAGCAAAAGCTTTTCCACACTGCTTACATTCATAGGGCTTCTCTCCAGTATGCATCCATTCATGTCTGTGAAGGGAAAAAGAAGTAGTGAAGACTCTTCCACATTGTTGGCATTCATTGGGCCTCTCTCCAGCATGGATTTGTTCATGAATCTGAAGGTAAGATGAAGTACTGTAGGCTTTTCCACATTGTTGACATTGATAGGGCTTCTCTCCAGTATGTGTTTGTTCATGTCTGTGAAGGGAAGAAGAAGTAGTGAAGACCTTTCCACATTGTTGGCATTCATTGGTCTTCTCTCCAGTATGGATTTGTTCATGTATCTGAAGGTAAGACAAAGTAGTGAAGGCTTTCCCACATTGTTGACATTGATAGGGTTTCTTTTTCATATGTGTTCTTTCATGTCTGTGAAGTATAGAGGAGTTAGTGAAGGCTTTGCCACACTGCTTACATTCATAGGGCTTCTCCCCAGTATGAGTCCGCTCATGTATCAGAAGGTAGTAAGAAGTACTGAAGGCTTTCCCACATTGTTGACATTCATAGGGCTTCTCCCCAGTATGAGTTTTTTCATGTGAGTGAAGGCGATTGGACCGAGTGAAGGTTTTGCCACACTGCTCACATTCATAGGGCTTCTCTCCAGTATGCATCCGTTCATGTCTGTGAAGGGAAAAAGAAGTAGTGAAGACTTTTCCACATTGTTGGCATTCATTAGGATTCTCTCCAGTATGGATTTGTTCATGTCTCTGAAGGTAAGACAAAGTAGGGCAGGCTTTCCCACATTGTTGACATTCATAGGGTTTCTTTTTCGTATGAGTTTTTTTATGCGTGTGAAGGTTAGATGATTGAGCAAAAGCTTTGCCACACTGCTTACATTCATAGGGCTTCTCTCCAGTATGCGTTCGTTTATGTCTGTGAAGGGAAGAAGAAGTAGTGAAGACTTTTCCACATTGTTGGCATTCATTGGGCTTCTCTCCAGCATGGATTTGTTCATGTATCTGAAGGTAAGATGAAGTAGTGTAGGCTTTTCCACATTGACGACATTGATAGGGCTTCTCTCCAGTATGCGTTCGTTCATGTCTGTCAAGGGATAAAGAAGTAGTGAAAACTTTTCCACATTGTTGGCATTCATTGGTCTTCTCGCCAGTATATATTTGTTCATGTATCTGAAGGTAAGACAAAGTAGTGTAGGCTTTTCCACATTGTTGACTGATGACTTTCCCACATACTGTACTTTCATACGGTCCATCTCCAGTATGTGTTAACATTTGTGTGTGAACACTTTTGAGAGAAACCAGAGATTTTCTGTATTGTTTCAATTCACATGGCTTCTCTTCACATTCTTCATGGTTGTAGCATTCGGGTCCATAGTGAGATGTGATCTGCCTATGAAGGAATGAAGGGCATATGAAGTCTTTGATACACATAATGCAGTCACATTAATTTACTCTATTAAAATTTTTCTTTGCTTAAGAATTGGTATCTCATGACCAGCACATTATTAATACTTGATTAATTCATGATGTTGTATTTATTTAAGGTCCTAGATTAACGTTACTTCCAACATGAGGTAAAGTCTAGATTTTTCAAACTTGTTCAAATTGCCAGAAAATAAAGAGATTGAGAGGAAACAATGCTTTGCAACACAGGTTGCCTATGGTCATTATTTAAATAGTTATATTCACATATGCAATTTCATAATACTTTTTGCATGTCAAGCACTTTGAATAGACTTAATATCTTTATGTATATATATGTGTATAAAATATATATAAAATAAATAAATTTATTTCAGTTGACAATAGACTTTATTGATTTAAATGTGGTGCTCAGAAAAGAACCCAGTGCCTCAAGCATGCAAGGCAAGCTCTCTACCACTGAGCCACAACCCCAGTCCCAGTGAAGTATATATTTCTGGTAAAAAATCTTAGAAGAATAAATACATTTAAAGTTGTGCAAATTTCTTGCATTGGTTTTAAAAATTATATGACATCCCCAGATTCCCTCAAGGATTCCTCTTGTGAGTGCAATTACCTTAGATTGCTCCCAAAATTTTTGATCTGATTTTCAATGTTCTTCTCATCACATTTGTTTCCTAAAATGCCAAACCAAAACATTATAAATTTCTAGGAGCTAGAAATGCTTTTCCAAATTCATGGTGCATTTTATGCTACATTAATTCACCAACTGATTGTCTTTTCATGTTCTACATAAATTAAAAAAAAATAAACACAAATTATCTAATTAAGTAAATACACAAATTATTACCTATAGATGCCAGGTTTCTGAGGACTTCCAGCATCACATCTCTGTAAAGGTTCTTCTGGGAAGCATCCAGCAAATCCCACTCCTCCTGCATGAAGTTCACAGCCACATCCTCAAAGGTCACTGAGATCTAAAATATCCCACAAATGTGTAGTGGAGGACAGCAGAGATTTGACAGCATGAGAAATCTATACTCAACATGCATGATGTTCACATGATTCCCTGGCCTCTCAATTAATTCCACGATTTGGTCATTGAAATCTTCAGTGCATTTAATTCTTCACAGCTACTACAACACTAGATTTGGGCCCCACACAAGGTAAATAGTAGAGTGTTGTACACCCTTCCTTTGGTGAGTTTACAGGAAGTAAGAGGGGCTCCCAGGTCACCCTTATCTTATTTGTTGATTGCATCTCTATCACCTTCTTACCTACATCCGGTGCAGTAGAGAGCTAATATTAGCACTCTCCTTATTACTTAACATTAGAAAAGAAAGCTGACTGAGTAGGAAACTGCTGGGATCACAAAACTCAGCATTTGAGAGATCCTGCCAACCACCATGACTCACTGGGCCTACACAGTTAATATAGACAACATGGTATTTACTGATCTCCTGTTTCTTTCTGAAAGTCAATTGTTCCATTCTTAAAGAAGTGCCTAGAATCAGCCCCAACCCACACCCTCAGATTATGGAGTCACTAAAGAGTTTCCCTCATAGACAACAGTTAGACAATCTTCCACACAGGTTGTCACAATGTGTTCACTGGGGACTGAGCTCAACTTGGGTGATTACAGTGAGGACAACTAGAAGTTTGCAGGTGCTTTACTCCAGAACAAATTTACTCAATTAGTAAGCAAGCACAATGATTAATAAATGTAACAATATAATAATTTTTGGTCGTTAATGTCAAAGCAGAATGGGGTGTGTCAAAAGATGGCATGTGTCTCAGAAAGAACTCTGTCCAAACAAAAGCCTTACAAAATTATATCGGTTTGAAAAATAGTTTTCTTAACAGACAGCGGAAAATCCTTTCCCAAACCTCATGGCAACCATGAATATCCAATGATTCTCAAACTCTTCTGAATAGCAGATGTCTCACTCAGATCATGTACAGTCATGAGACACACACCACCGTACTGCTCACGGACACTTTGATCAAGATAGGCCACATGTACAATGGTGGTCTGTCATGAAAGAGATTCCTCATTCCTCTAGCACAGCTGGTGCAAGGAATCCTCAGGCACAAGCACTTCCAGGATGTGTTAAAGCAGCAGGTTTGCAGCCCAGAATCCTGAACTATCCCATGCTGACTGCTTGTGAAACAGGCCACTCCATGTGGGTCTCTAAGCAAGCTATGATTTCTGCACAGTGTGGAACAGCCCAAAGGACCACCTACCTGAACACAACCCTGCCACTCACAAAGAACCATGCTCAAGGCCTTAAAACAACATGGTATTTACTGATATTTGAAGCAGGACAGTATCAACAGAGGCTACTAGAAGCCCAAGAGAAAGCCTTTAGTGGGCTGTTCTTCATGGCATGGAAAAATAATGAGTGACAGTAGGTGTCTTGGAGACAGATCACAATGATGGTCTAGGGAAACTGAAATCTAAGTTGCAAAGGGTATTTCATCCCACTATTCTGCAGAAAAATATCATTTATTATACATTTAACTGTGAAAGTCTAAAACACACTTCAAAAATTTAAAAAATATATAATTAACCCACCCCCCTAAAAAAAAAAAAAAAAAGAAAGGAAGCAAGACATGTCAAACAGGCTTCCATGAGACACTTAAGACCTGCCACCAATTTTCTATTGTTATTTCCAGACAACAGAAGTTGAGTAAAAACTTCCTAATTCTTTCTTTTTATATTTATTTTTTATAGTTGCAGTTGAACACAATAGCTGTATCCTATATATTTATGTGGTCCTGAGGACTGAACCCAGGACCTTGCACATGCTAGGCAAGTTCTCGACCACTGAGTCAGAACCCCAGCCCCCCTTCTAATTCTTTATATGGCATATTTTACCATATTATCAAAATTAAATAGATAAATAAAGGTATTAAATAGAAAACTATGAAAGAATCTCATGAACATGAATGCAAAATTCCTCATCAAACAATAATTTACTGAATCCAAAAATAAATAAAAAGAATTATAACCACAGCCAAGAGGAAATTATTACAGCTCTGTAAGATAGATGCCAAATTTAAAACTCAGTTAAAATTTTCCAGGGACCAGCATAATACTGTGGGAAGTCAAGCCCAGTGGCCCAGATCCACTCACATCAGCCTCTGCAGAGCCCAGGAACACAGCACACATGAAAGGCTGATTCAGAATTAAAAACCAATTAACATTATCCATCACAACAAAAAGCTAAATAATAAATATTGATTATATCAATAATTTAAAAAATCAAGAATAATGAAAAAACACTTAAGCTCAAAAAAACACAATGTTTTCATAGACAGACAGCATGATCCTCTATGCTACTGGAATTCACTCAAGAATCATGAAAAACAATGATGTGACATCAGTGTTGTCATGTTAATAAATAGGACAATGATTATACTATTGACAGCAGGAAGCTGGGCATGGAGGCCATGCCTGTGGTCCTTGCCAATCAGGGGGCCGAGGCAGAATGATACCAGGTTTGAGTCCAGCCAGGGCAATTTAGCAAGACTCTGTTTCTAAACAAAAAAAATTAAAAGTTTTGGGAATGTAGCTCAATGGTAGAGCAGCCCTGAGTCCAACACCCAGCACCAAAATGAAAAAAAAACCAAACACACACCACTTATACAGAACCAATAAAAGAGAAATACTCATATATAAATCTAACAAAAATCTGTATGACAAAAACTGCTAACTTCTAATAAAAATATCAGAGACATGGAAAATATTTGGAGATACTTTTATGTTCACAGATGGGAAGCCTCAGTTACCATCAATTCTTACCAATATTATTTATGGATTCAATATAATCCCAATAAAAATATTTTAAGTTATGTTTTCAGTAACAAAAGATCCAGAACAACCAACACAGTAATGAACACTCAGTTCACAGGATGAACACTACCTGAGGTTAACAACGACTAAAAATCTACAATCATCAAGACACAGTGGTATTTGGCACAGTATATAAATATTGCACCGATCTTTGACAAAAGAGCAAAAGAAAATCAATGAAAAATATACTCTTTTGGACAATGTTGCCAAAGCACTGGACATGAATTAACATGTAGAGAAAGAAAACATTCTCATTTCACAAATGTCACAGAGCTCTCAGTGGAGCCTCAGTCTCAAAGTAGGACACACAGCTGGGGCTGCAGCTCTAACAAAGCACCTGCCTGGCACATAGGAGGCCCAGGGTTCACTTGTTGGCACCAAAAAATTGCCTATACATTGTAGTACCTAATGCAAAACTCCAAACTTCACTAAAATAACAAAGAAGTACTTACAGAGAAATCTGGGCTGGCATGACAGCTTCATATGCAACATCAAACACATGAACTGTGAGTGAAAAACTTGTAAATAGAACTTGATCAAAATAAAGTTTGCGTTTTTCAAAAGATGCACTTTGAGAGAATGAGAAGACATGCTAGAAAACTGGACAAAATGTTGTCACAACACATAGTGACACTGGGTTGATATTCAACATACCTGAAGAATACTCAGTAAAAAAATGAACAACCAACTTGGAAGTGGGAAAAAGATTTGGAAAGACAATCATTCAATAAATAGGCACAGTTAATACATGTGTGAAAAGATGTTCACCTGCATATAATTAGGAAACCTCAAAATGAACAATGAGGTGCCACCAGATACTCAACTGGAGGGGTGAAATGCCAAACACTAAAAGCTCCAAAAGACAGTGAAAACACTAATCAGCAAGAACCCTTCCCTTGCTCATGTGAATGGAGAGAAGAACACTGTCTCTGGAAGACAGTTACGCAATTACAAAATAAACATGGTGCACTCTACTATTAATTCACCACACTCCCAGGTATCTATGCAAATGAGGTGAAAATTACCTGCACAGAAAACTTCTCAGCAGTGACTACAGCAGCCATATCCAGAACTGCCCAAAGCTAGAAGCAAGGAATATGCACCTTTCAATGATGAATGGACAAGCTGCAGTTTAACCACACCAAAGAACATCACCCAGAAAATGAGGTCTGCAGCCTGGAAAGACACAGCACCCTTAAAGACAGACTGGTAAGTGAGAGAAGCCAGTTTGAAATGGCCAAGTGCAGTAAGATTCCAAGTCAAGAACATTCTGGAAAAGACAACATTATAGATGCACTGAAACTCTTCTGTATTACATTATTATGTAGAGTACGTGACACACAAAACACTCCACACAGAGAAGGAACCCCAAGATAAATGATGGATTTCAGCTGATGATAAGGTGTTGCTTCATCCACTCTCTTAATAAAATGTAGGACACTGATTCAGTAACTAACAAGCATCCAACATCAATGCAAAATATTGAGAACAGTGTGGAGAAAGGGTGTTTGATACTATATGTAATGGCTCATTTGAATTGTCAACAGCATTCAAATGAGCCATTACACATATTACCTGTGATTATGAGGCCTCTGGGTGTGTCCATGAGGGTGTGTCTACAAATGATTGGCATATGGGATAGCGAACCAACTGGAAATCCTCCTTAGGTATAGGCAGCACCATCCAATAGGTTGGTGTCTTGGGGAAAACAAAAGTTGGAGGAAGGAGAAGCAGCAGCAGAGCAAGCCCCTTTCTTCTCTGCTGCAATGGCCTGAGGATATCAGACTCTGCCTTCTTCACTCTCCCAAAGTGGACTCTGCCAGTGATTCTCCAGGGAATTTTTAGAACCTTTGGTCTGGACTAGGGCAGCACCATTGATCCCTCTTGTTCTGAGGCTTCAGCCTCTTGGACTCTGCAGCTGCTACTTCTCAAGCTCTCCACCCTGCAGATGGCCACTGTGGACTATCCTGCTTTGGGTCAAGTCTAATAAGTTCCCTTTTATAATCATACTTCCTCTTGATGCTGTTCCTCTAGAGAACACTGACTAACAAACTATGTAAGCCTAAAATTGCTCTGAAAAACCAAATTGATTTAATAAGGAAGTGAATGAATAAGGAAGTGAATGAGAGCCATAAACCTTAACAAATATAAACATAAGAAACAATATTACATAGTGAATACCTTTCACAAATAATAATGTAAAAAATAAAGCAAAGAGGAAAAGTCATATTTACAAATTTGAAAACTTTAGAGAAAAGCAAGGAAACTGATTTTCAATACTATTTCCATCTGGAAAGAAATTGGATGATAAGCCTTCAAAAGTCATTCCAACTGCTCGTGGGGTGATGTGCACCTGTAATTTTAGCCACTAGGGAGGTCAAGGCAGGGAAACGGCAAGTTGGAGGCTCTCTCAGCAATCTAGCAAAACATCCAGAAATTTTGTGATTCTTGGCCTTCATCAACTATAAATGGGGGGACTGGTATTGTAGCTGAGTGGCAGAGCACTTGCTAGCATGTATGAGGCACTGGGTATGATCCTTAGCACCACAGAAAAATTAACAAAATAAGGTATTCTGCCCATCTGCAACTATACAAAATAAAAATAAAAATAAATAGGTACAAAATAAATAGGAAGGGCTGAAGATGTGCTCAGTGGTCAAGTGCCTGTAGGTTTATTCCCCAGTAAAACACCTGCCCACCTCCAAAATGCTGTTTACATGTTGAAATTCATTTTTGAGGACAACATAAGCATGAGCAAGTCCCTGGCTTCAATCCCAGCACTCAATACTTCAGCAAATAAGTAAACAACATCTACAATACTAATTTTCTTGGGGTGGAGAGTAGCTCAGTAGTAAGAATGTGATAGCCCTCGGTTCAATCCCCAACAGTCCTTGTACACACACACACACACACACACACACACACACTAAAAAAGAAAAAAACCCTGAAAATATATGTAATGAGTGATAAAAAATATTATAATACAAAAGATACATAACGGAAGGCAACAAAATGAATGAAAAGACAACACACTTTCTTACAAAGGAGACTGAACTTTCCCATGATCTACACTCTGAAAAAAACAAAGAGCATTTCAGTAAATTATGTGAAATTCAGGGCATGGATTATGGATTATTGTGTTTTTTGGGGTGAACTTAGGAAAAACTATATCTAAAATGAAAATAGTACACTGTATCTAAGACCAGTGAAAATATTGTACAGGACAGAGAGAGTAGAGAGAGCATTTATGTTACTACCAAGTTTCATAAGCTAGAGGGCCAGCTCCCATATGGGTGGCCCTAGGAGGAGGTAGTTAGGAGGGAACAGGAATCAGGTGACATGGTGGGAGTGCTTGTGAGAGGATCAGCACCCTTACTTAGACATACATCTCTCTCCTTTTCAGAAAACAGGTGTCATTTGTTATTTCACTGATAAGTTATTCAGTGATTAAATGATTACAGTTGGGTATTTTAGGTATTGCCAAAATTGTCCTTAAAACTTCCAATGAAGATGGGTGTGATGGTGTACACCTGTAACCCCAGCGGTTAAGGGGTCAGAGGCCCAAGGTGATGTAGCAAGAACCTGACTCAAAAGTAAGAATCTAAAAGGGCCCAGGGATGTGGCTCAGTGGCTAAGCACCTCTGGGTTCCATTCCTGATAGCAAAAACCACACAACTAACATGAACCTGCCAAGTCCAGACAACAACAGCAACAACAAACTGTCACTCCTGTCAAATTCAACAGCTTGTCAATGACTGTTACTAATTAACATAAAATCAAATTCATAAATTTATCCACCACAATTTTTGTAGAAATGGATTCATTTTCTGCAGCAATAATGGTAGGCAGAGTTTCTCTGTATCTTAAGTGGCATTCTGGAATCTAGGACATGGATTTCAATTGGAAATCATTGAAAAGACAAGATCAAATCTCACCAATTTTCTATGCATACTCAGGGGCAACGAAAGGTAAATTAGATGTGTTTTTTTCTTTGTTTGTTTTTCTGCTCTGTTCTTTTTTTTTTTTTTAAATTGTAATTTTTTTATTGGAAAACAAATATACAACTTGGAATGGATTTGAGGCAAATTGTGCCATAAGCAGATTTTCTTTAAGTGGCTAAACAAAGTTTAAAAAGCAAGTAACAATAAAAGAAAATGTTTCTGGTACAAGACCAGCAGTACAAAAAAATAGTGTACGAGTACCTGGATAATACACCCGTTTTGCAATAGTGCAACTTTTAAGTACATATTGTTGACTGTCCATAGTCCACGCAGAGTTACAACTCCACACTTCAACAACAACATGCTGACAAGTCCTAAAGAAAACTACTTTTAAAAAAGACATAACCCAGATGTTCCCTCATTTGACCAACTCCATCTAAAGTTTGAATGTGCAGAAGGGCTTAGATATATCCAGAGTAAGCCACATGCAACATGTTACTTGATCAATTTTCTAAAATAAGGTATCAGGACAATGACAGTAAGATAAGGGAAGAAAACATGGAGGAATGAAGTCCTAATTACTATACATACATATTTTTTTGACAGTAGGGGGAAACCTTTTACAGATAAGTTACAAACAAAGAAAAGGCAAATAAACAATTTTGTACAAGAAATTTAACACATTCTGTACAATGTCTTCACTTTGCTGTCATCATTTGTACAAACTCTTCATAGTTTACTTGACCATCACCATCAATATCTGCTTCCCTGATCATTTCATCAACCTCTTAATCTGTTAACTTCTCTCCAAGGTTTGTCATCACATGGCGAAGTTCTGCTGCACTAATATAGCCATTGCCATCCTTATCAAACACACGGAATGCTTCTCTAATTTCTTCTTCGCTGTCTGTGTCTTTCATTTTTCTTGCCATCATTGTCAGAAATTCAGGGAAGTCAATTGTGCCATTACCATCAGCATCTACTTCATTAATCATGTCCTGTAACTCTGCTTCTGTGGGATTCTGCCCAAGAGACCTCATTACAGTTCCCAATTCCTTTGTTGTTATAGTTCCATCACCATCCTTGTCAAATAGTGAAAAAGCTTCTTTGAATTCTGCAATCTGCTCTTCAGTCAGTTGGTCAGCCATGCTGCAAGCGCTACCGGTTTCCGAGACACGACCACACAACCACTCGGCTCACTCGCTCCACTCGGACTGTGCTCTGTTCTTTTTCTTTGGTTTGGGACCAGAGATTAAACCCAGAGGAACTTTACTGATGAGTCACATCCCCAGATATAAGGGCTAGCTAAGTTGCTAAGGCTGTCCTCAAGTTTGCAACCTCATGTCTCTATCTCTGGAAGAGCAAGGATCACATGTGTGCACCAGTGTACGTGGGTGGAAAATTTTAACAATGGAAATGTAACAAGACTTTTAAAAATCCACTTCTGTCTTGCCTATTTAATACTAGTCCATCCCATTTGGCTCTTAAAAAATAAACCTGGGCCTCAAAAAAGTGAGCGCATCATTTCAAAGTGATACACAGAGATCTTTGGTGCTGAGGGAGCACACATGTGTCAGGCTCAAAAGGCAGAAAAGGTCCCTGAAGCTGTGACATGCCCACTCCTGGTCTTCCTCCTGAAATATCCTCCAGGATCATCTTTCCCGGGACCTGCACCATGACTCCAGTCTATGAGGCTTTTCAGGTTTGCACAGCTCTGCACTGGGGTGGGTGGTCCTTATGCTCTGGGAGAGGTTGGGCTCCTTCACACTGTGAGAGACTGAAAGGGCAGGAGTCACTGCTGACCTGGCCCCGCAGCACCAGCATCCACAGGCTGACTGTCCACCTGTCTCCAAGGAATGGGAACAGGGCTTGGGGAAAACAAGGTCCCAAGGAAGTAGCTGTCTAGATGAGGCCAGTTCCAGGAGATTCCTCAGCCCAGGGTCCCCAGCAGCTTCCCTGAGAGGCTGCACCCCACACCTCAGGCTGCCCCCTAGGAGGAACTGACCCAGGGCCTGAAGTTCTGTTCACCCTTCAGGGCACAGGGAACCTGTGGGCACCTTGTGGCAGCTCCAGGAGAGGACAGTGGCTGAGGACATGAGACCTTGTGAGGTAACCAAAGGGAACCTCTGTCCAAGAAATCTGACATGGTGTCTACACCTAAGGAAGATATAAGGAGAAGCACAAGATTTTTATAGCTGTGAACTCAAGTTCTCTATACAGTTGCATCTACATCAAAGAACCTTCAGAGTACTTGACTTTGGCTAACTAGACCACCATGAGGGTGAAAAGGCAGGGTTCTGAATGGAGAGCAAAAATTATCTTGGGCTATCTTAAGCCATTTAATAGCCAATCATCTTAATTTCTGTATAAGAACACAATCTCAAAACTATTAAATTTCTCAGAATATATCATTACCCTTAACAGACATCTAGTCCCCACCATCTACCAAAGTAAGAATGTAATAACTACAGACAGAAGAAATTTCTTTTTTCTTTTTTTAAATTTTCCCTGTAACCCACTCATCTGATGTTCCTACCAATGCATTTGGTTAATGTAGTGATACACAACTTTCTTTTATAAAAGTTCATGTAGGCCAGGCACAGTGGCACACAACTGTAATCCCAGCAGCTTGAGAGGCTAAGGTAGGAGGATTGCTACATTCAAAGCCACCCTCAGCAACTTAGGGAAGCCATAAGAAACTTGATGAGATAATGTCTCAAAATACAATCTAAAAAGGACTGATTGTGGCTCAGTGATTAAGTGCCCCTGGGTTCAATCCTTTTCTTTCAGGGTGGGACACATACATCATTTAGGGTCACTTGAATTCATGTTCCTGAGTATGCTCATTAATATTTGGATCAAAATGAACTATTTTCCATAGCTGGGATTGCCAGTGCCTTTAATGTCAACAGCTTGAGAAACTGAAGCAGGACGGGGAGGACTTACAGGCCAGACTGGGCAACATAGCCAGACCCCATCTGAAAATCAAATTTAAAGAACTGGGGATGAAGAACAGAAGAATGAATCACACACTATTATCCTATGTGCACATATGACTACAGGACTGGTGTGAATCCACATGGAGTACAACCAGAAAAAGAAGCTGTGACACTCTATTTATGTGTGCTGTGTCAAAATACATTATAATGCCATGTATAACTAATAAAAACAAATTTAAGTAAATAAATAATATATGTCAAAGTAGGGAGGGGGGGTTGGGTACATAGCCCAAGATTCAATATTCCTAGCTTCTATGTACAAATGCCTTTTTCCTTTTAAAGTACTTATTTTGACCAAACACAGGGAACTGTTAAGTGATTATTCTTTCCCCTCAAGTATAATATTCATAAATAGAAAACAAATGCTTTCAAAAGTATTCTTGCCAGGGACACTGGCACAGGCCTTGTTAGAATGGCCTTAGGCCTGAGCCTAAGCAACTCCATTTTAAAAAACCTGCAGTTTCACCAGGCACATCCACAGATCCCTCCAGTAAGGCCTCAAACAAGTTTCTTCCCCTCACCCTGAAAAAGAGAGTGAAGCCTCTGCCAGGCTCTCCTTGCCCGATAAGAGGGAAAGGGAGAAGACCACGGTGGAGACCACCGGACTAGGTGTTTCTGACCCCAGGGTAAATGTTGTCACTGAGAAATATGGTGGTAGCTGATAAGGATTGAAAGGGGGGTCAAAAGCCCGCAAATTTAGTATAAATGATAGAGCAAATAAACAGGGATTCAGCCAGCACACTCAAGGATGCACTTGAGCTGGAGAGCCTGCTGAGGACCTGACATCCCATCACTTGGCAACTTTCCTGAGTCTCAAACTTCACTGCCTCCTCTGGAACTTGGTGAGAGCTGCGACTCATTCCTAGGACCCCCTCCTCAACTGGTCCTCTGCTCCACACCAGGTAAAGACTGCCTTGGTTACAGACCTAGTCACGGAGGTCTGAGGTCTGAGTGGGTGTGCATCTGCTGGACTCAAAGCCTAAGATATAAGACCTTTAAACTTACCATGCAGAGGGAATGTCTGTCATTAGCTTATCATGATTAAGTGGGTTTTCCAGTGCTTAGAATGAATCAAGTTTGCTGTGAATTAATTAACCTAGAATTGTTTGCTGTGAATTGATTATGTCTGTGGCAATGCCTAGCATTAAGGATTGTTGTTTTCTTGATTAAGAACCTATACAGTTAAACTGTATTGAGTAATTTGAGTGAATAGAGCATTGAAAGGGGCACAAGTGTGTGGACATTCTTTATTTCTCCCTTGACTGCATAAGTCACAGTTTTGCCCCCTCCAGACAGCCCTGTAATCCCAGGAACTTTGGAGGCTAAAGCAGAAGTGAAGCCAGATTTACAGATAGGTAGTTAGACAAATTGGGTCTAATAATGTGTAAGATAAATAAAACAGAGGCCCTTATAGAGAATGGAGTCCTGGAAACCAGAGCAGCAATTGAAATGTTAATGTCCCCAAGGCAGGAATCCATTCTAAGGAACTGTTAATCATAATCCAAAAGCCACCCCAGGCCTTTCTTGCCCAGATTACTCCTCCAACCCACCAATCTGCCACCTTCTGGACCTTCCCACCTGCATTCTATCACTGCAACATAATGAGAAACAAAGTGTGGGAAAGCAGAAAGAAGACGCTAGCTATAGAAGAGGGAAGACCTCCCCCTTACAGGGATTCCACCTATTGGATCCCCTTCTTCCTGCGGGGAGAAGTTTTTTCTGCTGTCCTTTAATAAACCTCTACTTTCCAGTCTCCACTTGCCTCAGCGTGCTTCTCTGGTGTTATACTTCAGCATTCGGGGAAGCAAGGACTTGTCACTGGTAAACAGCGGTAACAGAAGGATCACAGGTTGGAGACCAGCTTCCACACAAAGTGGGTGCAGATCTCAAAATTCAGTAAAAGTGGAGGCTGGGAATGTGGCTCATAAAGCTCCCCGAGTTTGGATCCCCAATTAAAAGAAAAGAACTATTCTCTCCAATATTTCACTAGATGAAAAGTGACAACTAGGGGGCGGTGTCCATTTGGACGAGTGGGAAGAACGAGAGTCTGGCCGAGCTGTGAGGTGGGGGGAAGGTGGGTTTTAGAAGGCAGGAGGCGCCTGCAATTTGGGGAACCTCCAGCAGCCTCCAGAGGAGCTGCCCTGGGAGAAGGAAGGTGCATTTGTGCCCCTGCTTCCTCCACGTTGGGAAGAGTGAGTCGGGCCACCAGTAGGGAGCAAAGGGGACACCAGGGACCTGAGCCTCCCTTCTAAACCCAGGGAACCAGGGGACAGGGCCCAGGGCCACCTTCCAGCGGGGACTCTGCCACGCTCAGCAGCTCACCTCAAAAACCCAAAACCCAGCTCACCCCACGAGACCAAGGAACAGGGCCACGACTCTGCAGCGCTCCCCAGCTCACCCGGGCACCAGGCCCCAAGGCAGGTGGTGACGCGTACCTTCAGCCCTGGTCGCAAACTCACCATTTTTGTCTTCTGTGGTGACCCGGCGTCCTCTCGAGAAACCTCCAGGCACCCGAGATGGGGGTGGGGGGGGACACAGGCAGCGCAGAGTCACCTGAGTCCCCGGAGCAGAGAACTCTCAGCTTGAAGGATGAGGAGGGGAGTCGCTGAGGAAGAAAAGCCGGAAATCGCGGAAGCCCGCCCTTCCTCTCCCTCTGCGCACTGATTGGGCAGTTCCCCCAGCATCCGGGAAGAACGGCCTTCAGGCCCGCCTCTGTATCGTGATTGACATCCGACAGCATCCAATCACTGGCTGAAATTGGATAGAGTGACAGATGCTAGGCCCCAGCCCTTTTCAGGCGGAGCTTTTCAGCTGTGCTGGGAACTAATCCAGGTGGGAAGCCTTGGCTTAGCCTCAGGTACAGAGGTGACACCTGGCGCTGAGCTAGGCTTCAGCCTTACAGTGCTTTCCGAGCATGGCGAGGCCCTGGGTTTAACCTCAACACAAATACAAAGCACAGCTTCTCAGGGAGGCTGAGGCTGGAGGAGCCCAAGGTCAGTGAGACCCTCTCTTAAAATAAAAGGAAAAGAGTGGGGGTGTAGCTCAGTGGTCCAGGTCAAGCCCCACTGGGTTTATTATATATATATATATATATATATATATATATATATATATATATATATATATATATATATACCTCAGGCAAATTAGAAAGACACTGTCTTCAAATTTTTGAAACACTCTTTAAAGCTATCATATATATCCCACATATATGTGATATCTACTAATGAAAACAGTTTGAAAATTATTTTAGTAATTCTCATTACCTCCTGGCCTCTGATCTTTGAGGAGGCAGCCTGAGCTATAAAAGGAAACATTTGGGGTTGAGGCTGTGGCTCAGTGTTCCATCCCCAGCAGAGAAAGGTGTGGGGTGGGGGGAGGCAGGCAGCCCTCTAAAACAGCAATGTGCAGTGGAAATAAAATGGGCACCTTGTGCTCAATGTAGATAGTCTACATTGTACTATTATCAGTTCTTATGTACAGACCTGACTCTGCTGATCCCACAAGTCTGGTCAGCTGTTTGCCCTAAAAGCAAAAACAAAAGTTGTTGATTCAAAGCAGGAAAGGAACTTTGACCAGTGCATCTACACCAAGGAGATAAGGAAACCCTGTCTTACCCTGTGTTTAGGTGCTGACAAGGGCTTTGAGATTTTCTAGAAAGGGAAATCATTGTCGTGAATGAATAGGGAAAATTGTATGTAGGAGTTAGTATTAATTGTAAAAGAATAATATTGTGTTATTATTGCAGTAGGTGATATGCAAATAATATTATAATATGTAAAATTGTATTAGGTTAGGCTTCAGGCATCTGTAGTCTCATAACATGTCTGTGAGCTCAAGCTCATTTGCCTCCTGGAAACATGTCATTCTATTGCACAGACTGACCTCATTATTTTCTCTCAGTATAAAGTCCCCCTCTTGTCTACACTTTCCATGTCAAGGTTCAGATGCACCAAGATTTTCCAGAAAAGCCACAAGCCCATCTGCATCCTGCCTAGGAAGCAATGTACCCCCAGAAGCTGACCCAGCACTCTCAGCTTCCTGGGTTTCAAATGATAGTCAAACCAGAAAGAAATAATAACCCAGCTCAGCCCTGTAAGAAAGCAAACATATAAAACATAAAAATTTGCCACGTGGGGCCAATACAGCCTGTCATATTAACCCCAATAATGGAAAGGATATACAATTTTATTCTCTTCTCTTAAGTTGGACTTTGTGAAGTCTTTCACATCCTGCACAGTGCATCACATTCATTCTACCAAACAATATTGCCCATGGACCAGGGGGGCTCTTGTGTAAAAAGTGTGGAAACATGGGCATATAGCTGCCCAGAGCTGTGAACTAAATCCCAGGTGCTTTTATTGTCCCCCATGTAGAGATTGAATTGAGGGCGGGGGCACTTTAGCACTGAGCTACATCCCCAGCCCTTCTTTTCATTGTGGTTCAAAGAAGGTGGGTGGGAGAATAACTGTGATGGATCTGAGAAAATAACCCCAGATGGTGACTCCAACCTGTTATCAGACCAATGAGGAAATAAGAAGTACAAACATGGTGGTACAGGACTGTAATCCCAGCCTCTCAGGAGGCTGAGACAGGAGGATTGCTTGCTCAAGTCAGCATCAGCAAAAATAGGGTGCTAAGCATCTCAGTGAGATTCTGACTCTAAATAAAATACAAAAAAGGGCTAGGGATGTGGTGAAGTGGCCAATTGCTCCTGGATGAATGGAAGGATGGGTGAATGGGTGGGAGGATGCATGGACTGATGGGAAGATGTATGTATGTCTGAATGGATGGCTGGATGAATGGGTAGATGGGTGGGCAAATAGACAAATCCATGATGCATGGGAGAGAAAATGGGCAGATGGGTGGAAGCAGGGATGGCTGGTACATAGACAGAAGGATAGATATATACACAGATGCATGCTGATGGATTTGAGTAATAATAGTGATTTGCTAATCCTGAGAATAAAGGGCTCAGAACAGAGTACAGTTCTACAAGCCTGTATGACATCATGTACACAGTTTAACAAGAACAAAAAAATTCGCCGCACTCTCTAAGGTCCTTTGCCCTTCAAAGTCCCCCACTCAGACCATCTCTTTTGCCCCATTTTGGCCCTGTCTCCCCCACACCCCACTAAGACATAATTTTTTCCCTAGTCCCCAGTCATACTGGGGATCAGGGTTTCTGTGAACTCAGGATATGCAAGTGTCTTTTGGACCCATAGCTTTCAAATCCTTTGGGTCCAAACCCAGCAGTGGCATTGCTGGGTCATATTGTGATTCAATCCTAACCTTTTGAGAGGCCACCACATTGTTCTGCCAAGGGCCACCTGGAGCCCCAGGAGCTGGGAGAGGCAGGAAGGAGCTTCCATGGAGCCAGTGGAGGGAGCTGGACACCATTGTAAGAGGTGGGTCCTGTCCACATCTGCCCCTTAGAACCCCTGAGTGGGATCTTGTGTGGAAACAGGGTCTCTGCAGAGGTAGTTAGTGAAAGGTCCTGAGATGGGTTCCTTCTGGGCCAGGGGGCCCTTATGCAATGGCAGTGTCCTCACAAGAGACAGAAGAGAGGACACAGACACAGAGATGGAGCCACATGGAGACAGAGGCAGAGACTGGAATTATGGGGCCACCTGTAGCCCCAGGAGCTGGGAGAGGCAGGCAGGAGCCTCCCTGGATCCTGTGGAGGGAGCTCATCCTTGTGACCACTGGTCTCAGTCCTTTGCTCTCCAGGGCTGGGGGAAGGAGTGGTGGTTCCTGGATCACTTTTGATTTCAGTCTCTTTGTTTTGGGTTATTTAATATAACAGTCCCAGGGAAACCCTCACAAACTCAGTATACTCTAGTTTTACAGTTGGAAAATTATCATTTCTGGAGCTGAGTTTTGCAGCACTAAGAAATTTTACCTGCACTGGTTGATTTTAAATACATTTTTCCAATAACTAGACACACAGCACCACCCCATCCACAAAACTGCACTGTATTTTAGTGTATCATTCCCATAGCAACCAACATCCCCAATGCTCAATTCATCAGCCAAGATTATCCTAGATTAGCTGCCCAGTAGGTTGTTTTATCTTCATTTTATTTTATTTTATTTTTTTTGGTACTGTAGATTGAACCCAGTGTGCCTAACCACTTAGCCACATCCCCTTTTTTATATCTTATATATAGAGTCTTGTCCAATTCCTTAGGCCCTCACTACATTGCTGAGACTGGCCCCCAAATTCAACCCTCCTGCCTCAGCCTCCCAAGCCACTGGGTTTACAGGCATGGCACACCACAGCAGATAACACTATGTTTTTTGAGGAGACCTTTCGTCCTGGGAGCAGAGATCTCTAAGATCACAGGAAGAAAGCAAGTTGGGTGCTGCTGGGCAGATTATCAAATAGACTGAGCACGATCATGGGTTAGAAATGGTCTAGGGCCATGGGAGTTGGCTTCCTGGGGAGCAGAGTTTGAGGGAGGTTGTGTGGGTAGGGGCAGCTGGGTGGGTCCTGATTCTGCTGTTTCTCATTGCTCCAGACAGGGAATACCCATAGAATGTTAAATAGAGTATATAACATAGAATTTCATTATTTAATAATAATGGTATAATTATAATGTAATAACAGATAAGCTCTAAATTATAATTTCCAACCTGTTAATGCACCTGTGTCAATATTCATTTGAAGTGGCACACACCTGTGATTCTGTGACTTGGGAGGTGAAGCAGGAGGATTGCTAGTTTGAGACCAGCCTCAGCAACTCAGAAAGTCCCTAAGAAACTTAGAGAGAGTCTGTGTCAAAATAAAATATAAAAAAAAGATTTAGGGATGTAGCTCAGTGGTTAAGCACCCCAGGTTGAATCTCCAGTACCAATAGTAATAATAATAATTAAAGTAATAATTTTGTTGATACATCTGCAGAATTGAAAGCTTGACACCTAAGAACATGGAGCTTCTGTGAGGACCTGGGCAACAAAGTCAACAGAGTCAAGGGTGTGGCTGGGTCTGAAGAAGGTGACCCAGCCCAGAGGATGCTGAAGAACTCAGAGGTTACAAGGGGGGCTGGTGACAAGGGACACAGCTGGCCCACTGTGCTGGCTTTCTGTTCCACACAGCATGAGTGATGGGAAGGAAGCAGGGCTCCTAGTGATGGCCAGCTGCCATCACTTTCCTTATCCCAAGATCCACTGGGCTTGAAATGGGTTTGGCCATCAGGCAGAGGTGGAGTTAGCTTGGGTGGTGGCCTGAGGTCATCAATGAGCAGTCAGGGTCTGTGGTCTGAAGGCCCCAGGCTGGGTGTTTTGTTACAGCAGCCCAGGAAGACTAATACAGTGACCAGCAGCCCTCTGACCAGTGCAATGACCTGAGTGTGTCTGGAGCTGCCACATTGGAACTGAGGGTCCCTTAGCTCTGAGTGATGAGCATGTGGAGATGTGGCAAGCCAGCCATGGGTGGGTGTGAACTATGAGCCTGCTGAAACCAGGGATCCGAGTCAGGCATGAGAATGTGGGTCTCCCAAGGGTCTCTGCAGAGGTCAAAGATTAAAGGCAGGTCAAGCTGGACCACTTGTCGCCAAAGTGTGGCAGACCCCTCCCCCTTGGCAGGCTCAGGTGCCCTCTGGCTGGAAGAGCAGGGTCAGGAAGTGCCTGTTCCACAGAGTTGCTCCTGTGGAGGGACAAGGATCACAGAGAGATGACTGAGGACAACAGCAGGACTCAGCCAGGTGTCCTCAGGTGGTGAACAGCACCAGGGGTGGTGGCCCGTGTGTGGGTGGGCATAAGCTGTTCTGTTCTCTCCAGAGCAGAGAGAAGGCGGCCTCCAATTAGATCCCCCCAGACACATTCACTACAATGAGACCTGAGAGTGTGACATCCAGAGAGCAGCTACTGCCTGAGGATCTACACCTCAGACAGGAAAAGCCACCCATCAGGATGGACCCCAGCCATGACTGACGTCTGTCTGTTCAGCCTGCTCTGTCCTGGCGCCCTCCATAAATAAATAAATAATATACAATACTATGAAAATAATAATAAAATAAATAATACTATGAAAAAACTGACCAAAAGAGCCCCCCCCCCCAAAGAAACCCTAGACACAGAGAAAACCTAACGTAGCTCACAAGCAAAAGTGATGGCATGTGACACCCTCTTCTGCAGGTGGGAAGTGATTGCTGTGGCAGAAGCTGACCTCACGCCCTGAGCATCTCCCCTCCTCCACGCCCTTCCTCCAAGGTGATGCTCTGCCCCCAAAGACCCACCCAGGGCAGTGGCCTTGGCTGGCCATGGACTAAGTCTCTGAAACCATGAGAACAAATTTGCGTTCCCCTTCTCAGTGGTTCTCGCCAGGTGTCATCACCACAGCATCCAAAAGGGAACGCAGTAGACTCAGGGGGCCTCCAGAGTGGGGTGACATGATGTACCCAGAACACGGATGAGGGTGCTGCATGCTGCAGTGAGGGACGGTGGCTGTGTGAGGACCGCACAAGGGGAACAGAACTGGGCCCATGGGCTGAGCCAGAGGAGGCCTTCAGGAGCCTCGGCCTTGGCCGACCCTTCCCACGTGGGTGCCTTGGAGAGAAAGAGGAATCAGCCCAACCTTGAGGCTCACCACAGGCCACCCTGAATTGTGACTCCAGGAGACCAAAGCAGGCCCCCAATATGCCCGCTGATTCCAAGGTTGTTCTTTTGGGCAACTGTGGGCACAGGAGTGGCTCTGAAGACCCCGTGTGTGAGGGCATCTGTGCTAGTGAAGGAGTCTCAGGAAGAGGGCTGCTCCCGCCAGCTCGGACACCCCGAGACCTGTCTGCACAGCAAGGCCCTCTCCTCCCCCACCCATCTCCCTTCCCTCCTGTCATCCTCTCCACCATCCTGACACCCGCTGGTTCCATTCTGTACTCCAGAGGCTCCGCAGTCCTCAGCAACCTGGCCCTTCTCTGGGTCTCTACTTGAGGGAGACGCCCCTGCACATGCAAAGGACTGAGTAGCTTCTCTCCCTGAATCCCTCTTACTGCCAATTTAATCCCTAGCTGGCCTACAGGCCCTTAATGGGGACAGTTTCCTTGCCAACACCTCCTGAGACCTCTCTTTCACGTCTCTGCAGTCACACTCTGCTCTCTGTACTGTCCTCCTGTGCAGAGGCTTCATCCAGTTTCCTGAGTTTACAATCCTGTCCTTGATGCAGGAGGGGTGGGGGTGTGTGTGCCTGTTTTCAACACTTTGCAGTGAGCAGAGTGCCCCCTGCTGGCCGACCTGCGTGATGACCGCTGGCTTTACAAGCCTCCTCTGTGGTGTTCAATCTTCAATCCCCACGTGGACGTGTAAGGTCTTTATAGTCTGATGCACTCTTCCAAGTGTGTGTCGTGCATTTGCTGCTGTACATGGCTTCCAGGGGAAATGGGCCCTTTTTTCGAGTTAATGGACCTGTATAGACATCTTCCTTTACCCAATGATGGTTGTAAAATGTTTTCTGTAAATTATTTCTCCATAAACTTTTATTTTTTTTAAGAGACAGACAGAGAGAGAGAGAGAGAGAGAGAGAGAGAGAGAGAGAGAGAGAAGTTTTTAATATTTATTTTTTAGTTTTAGGCAGACACAACATCTTTGTATGTATGTGGTGCTAAGGATCGAACTCGGGCCGCACACATGCCAGGCGAGCGCGCTACCACTTGAGCCACATCCCCAGCCCAATCTATAAACTTTTAAATTGTTAATAAATAATAAAGGGCCACTTGTAAGTGACACTGCATCTTTCCCCTTCCAGCTGTTCAGATCTTATATGGCATATTTTCTCCAGGGTCTCTGGGAGAAGGCTTTGATATTTTTTACATTATTTTTATGTCATTTACTGAGAAAAAAATATTCAATGATAGATATTAACGTGCTGTAGGAAAACAATAGACAAGGACCACTGTGCTGGGCCTCTGGACTCAGTCCTGAGAGGGAGTGCAGCACGTGGGGATGGAGTGGTGCAGGGCCAGTAGAGGAAGGTGGCTAAACCGAGCACCAGTCTCAGAGAGCTCTGCTAAATTGACCTGAAGCCTGCCCAGGATGGGTAGTTGCTGCCTGTGGGATGTGCAGGACAAGGACCCTGATAAGGGACTCGCCTGGGAATTTCTACAAAATAAAAAATGAGGTAGCAATGGTTCTTTGCTCTAAGTGTATTTCATAAAGGTGAGTCATTAGGTTGTTTAAAGTTTGGCCAAGCAAACATTTATGTCACCTTCAATGGAGCTGTAACATCGGGGCTTCACATCAAAGCTGAGCCCAGGGACAGCTTCACTGGCACACCTATGATCAACCCGACTTACACAACCTGTGGGCTTGCAGGAGAATGAAGAAAGCTAAGGGAAGGGTTCACTTCTTGAGCAGCGGTCCCCACCACTGTGTTCCTGATGACGCATCACAACTTCTAGGTCTGATCTGCATTAGAAAAGTGAGAAGGCAGATGGGGACAGGCAGCTACCTCCAAGTCACACCTGCTGGTGGTGGGATGAAGCGCTATCTTCACTGCTTCCTCCAGGGGGCAGTGTCGCACAGCTTCTGGCCACAGTCGTCCTCTCTGAGGGCCAGCGTGTCCATATGAATGCTTCTGAGTCTGGAGTGATGCAAATGTAAGTGTGAGGTCACAGCATTGTCTTTTTGTTCCTACTATGTGAAATCAAACTCTTTGCCACTTATTGCCCATGAGCAGGCAATAACTAATATTTATCAGTGTGCATGCATTACTCCACCCAAGTATAAGCTCTTTTATCCAATATGCTTGTCCATGTCCACAGAAGGCCTCCTTAAGTAGAGTCAAGTCCAGCCCTACAATAAAAATGTGGAGAAACATGAGGGCTTTTCTCACTTTTGCCTTAATTATCCTCATTTAGTAACTGGGATTCAAAATGCAGATGAGGTTATAATATTCTTTCAGCTGGTTCAAGTCAGACCTCTTTACCTGACACAAATTAGCCTTGATTTTATTTTCTTGGTGAGAAGAGCTTAGACGGCCCCAAACATTCGTTAGTCCTAAACTGGGATGCACTGGCTGTATGCACAGGTTTCTGCAGAGAAGCACAAATTTTAGGTTTTGGCCTCTAGTAGGCACAGCATATGTGCCCAGCTGGTTCAACATGTTCAACATTAGAGAAGCACACCAAGACAAGCATTTAAGAAAGGTTTATTTTAAAAGGAGGAGGTATACTGCTCCCAGTGAAGCCAGAAATAGACAGGCAGTTGGTCTACATAGGTAAACCAAGTCAGGTCAGGTCAAGGAGGCCAATTGGAGTGAGTCTGTGAAGTTGGAGAGAGCCCTTCCTCCACCCTCACCAAGGTAACCTGCCCCTGCTCCCACCTGTTGCTAAGGTAACCTGTCCCAGGAATTGCCTCTCCCTGCAGGGAGCTGGGAAGTTATTAATTAACCTGTCCTGCGCTGCTCCATCCTGCCCTTTCCTGTCCATCTGGTCCTCACATTTTGGCCACCTCATGGACAATCTCCTGGGCCTCATCACGTACACAGGATGGAGAGACAGACCAGGGGAAAGAGCCAGAGAACAAAGAAAGCCTAAGACCTATTAAAAAAAAAAGGCAGAACACCCCTTTCTTGGGATTCCAAGAAACCAGCTACGGCCCCCTCTCCCTCTTGGGAGAGGAACCTTTAGACTTATAGGTTACTTTTATTAACATAAACTCCACTTCACATGCTTGCCTTGGAGAGGTTCACTACTGTTATGTCTCAACACGTGAGGAAGCAGAACTCCTCACAGGTAAGTTGTTCTATCACCAGGAGGGCGAAGGGGGCCAGGACTTGTATCCTGGTGTCCCAAGAAGGGGGGTGCTCTGCTGTTTGTAGGGCTTAGGCTTGCTTTGTGCCTCTGCTCTGTCCCCCTCATCTCTCCTCCCTGTGTTATCTTGATAGGGTGGGGGAAGGGCTCTGAAGGCATTTCCATCCCTCAGGGGACAGCCTCCAACTTTCTGGACACACTCAAATTGGCCTCCTTGATGCCACCTGACTCAGTTTACCCACCTTCCCTGACTCCTGTCTAATTCTGGCTTCACTGCTACCTGCCTTGGCCATATATCTTGGCATCCCTCTGTCCCTACTACTGAAAGGACACTCACACAGTGTCCAAGGACCACGCAATGCACCTGAATCCCACTGGAGAGATTGATTGCTGAGTTTCTGTTCACAACTAAAAGGCTCAGGGGTCACTTCAGGTAAACTGGGCTGATTCAGATGCACAAAATTACCACACACAAGACACAAATACCTTTTTGTTTGGGGTCACTGTGATGGCTCCTCTGACCTTAAGGGTCCACAGGAAGAGAGAGAGAGAGAGAGAGAGAGAGAGAGAGAGAGAGAGAGAGAGAGAGAGCACTGATCCCTTTTATTGAGGAAAAGCCATTCAAATGAGGCAAGGGGTCAGGTTTCAGGGGGCTGAGTCTATCTTCCTGATGTCCACTGTCAGCAGGTTGACTGACAACTGGGTAAGCCACCCCCAAGGACACAGTAAGAGAAGGCGACCACCCAAGGCACTTCCATGGAAGATTCTATCCTAAACAGGGGAAGGGGTTATATTACAAAGGAACAGGTGAGTGTGGCTCCACCCATGGGGCTTTAGCAAGACACACCTAGCCACTGGAACCCTAGAAGAGCAGGGCAGTCTAGCAACATGGGTGTCTGACACCACATTGCCCAGCAAAAGAGTTAACTCACTCATGTACGAAGTTGGTCTCCCACAATTTATTGCTACAGCATGGGGCAAACTGACAAGGTTGTACCTTTGAGGAGAGCACCAGCCTGTGGGCACTCACAGGGCAGCTTTATGGCCTGCAAGAGGAATGTCACCAGCATACTTAGGGGTTATGTCATCTGCTGGAGTGAGGACAACTCTTTAGCAGGCACATGTTCTTAAGGGAGGCTAAGCAGCATTGCCTCAGGGTCTGCAGATCAAATGGCTCCTCCTAAAATGGTGGATCTGATGCCAACATTTGTCCCTTTTTGTTTTTATACATACCGAGGGTGAGGACAATGGTCTTTCTTCTGTTGCTTGTTTCTGCTGATTAGGGGCAAAGAATCTCACTCCTCTAAAGGGATAAGGTAGGGTTTTAGGTAGGGCTGAGTCTCTGGAGTCAGAGGACTTGACCATGAGTCGTAGGTCTTGGTGTTGGGCATCAGGGCTTGGAGTCTTGAAGGAGAAGTAGTTGATTGACTGGCTGATTGGTGAGTTTCTTTTTCTGATCTTGGCTGTAGGCAATTGAACAGGCATGGTCCTATTAGGAGAAACATAGAAAACTAAAAGGGGTTCTGTGGGGGGGAGGAGCCAAGGCCATACTTGACTGAATGCTCCCCAGAGGTCTGTATTCCTAGATGCTATCTAGCTGCTCTTGGACCTGTTTGATCCTGTCCTTTACTACCCCTGACTGGTTGACATAAAAACACCACTCCCTCTGTAGGTATAGGCAGAGGTCTCTTCTCTCTGCTGTTAATAGGTCCAGTCCATGGCGGTTTTGTATGACAAAAGTGGTTAATGAGTCCACTTCATTCTGGAGGACTAGTATAGACTTGGCTACCTGTTGGGTGTTCCCTATTAGCTGATAGGGGAGCTGAGGAACATAGGTAATGAACATGGTTATTCCCGGTGTTCCTGAGGTTGGGCCTGCTGTATCCCCAGAGCAGATACTAGGGAAAAAAATCAATAGCCAATTGTGTCAAGGGCTCATATGAGTCATAAGAGGGATAGGGACTTCCCCATTCCCTGAGACACTGTCTGTAGAAGGCAATAAGAGAACTAAAGCACATAGACCCTTCCATCTGGGGGCAGGCAATGATATATAGCTGTCCTGCACAGGAAGAAGGCCTTGGGGACTGGTCGGCAGTGTTTGAGATATTGTGTATGAGATGATCTGTCCACAATGACATTTCTGCAAGTCCCCAAAGGACATATTTCCATATGAGTTAAAACCAACTGGACAAATTGGAAGAGGGGTATTCCTGAAAGCTCAGGTGAAATGTCAGTGGAGTCTGGGGAGGTCTCATGGAGAATCAATGAGCTGTTCAGGCCTAGAGGACCTGCTATTCAATGAGAAAAACCAGCCTTTAGGCATATTCAACATCCCTGGGCCAGGAAGTCTTAGTAAGGTTTAGCAGATGGTGAGTGGTGTTAAGTATCTGAATTAAGAAACTCTCCTTACATCAGGGTTCCCATCTGATTGATAGCCTTAGGGCTCGGCCACCTTATAGGGAAGAACACATTAGAAAGTACTTGGGGCAGCTCAGTAAAGTGGTGTTCCTAGTGAGACTGATCCTGCACCCCACCCCCATGTGACATTCCCAAGTCAGTCTGGGCAGTCTAGCAGTATGTCTTGAGAGTGGCTTGATCTGACTAGGGACATTGAGATAGAATTTGACTGTCCTGTTTAATACTTAGCCTGATCTCATTTGCAGAGGGTTGGCTGATCATAGCATTCCTCAGGGACATGGCTATAGGCAGCAAATGAACCCTAGGAAGAGCAAGCCCTAGGACACTCTGGGAAATCAGCTAGATTTGGTTTAGGAGACACTGGGTCTGGCTAGAGGGTAAGTACAAAGGTTTCTGCCATGGGGGTAGAGGGGGAAGACCCATCTGGGTTTTTTATCCTTTGCAGTAGCCTGGCCTCCTCCGTCCGACAAGAGCCTCCATCAGGAATCCACCAGAAACTTTGGAAGGTTAAAAAGCCAAATTTTGGAAATGCCAAAGATAGAGGGGGTTGCCATAGAGTGAGATGGGGTGAACAGTTTGAGATGGGAGTTGTGAATCCAGTATGGAATGCCCTCGAGTTAGGCCACAGAGGGGTAGGTAAGATAACCCTGAATGGTCCCTTCCATTTGAGGTTAGTAAAGAGGAGGAGGTGTGGGGGGAGAGAAGAGGACTCAGTCTCCCGGAGTCAGAGAAGAGCATGAGGCCTTAGGATTGGGCAGCAGTGGGTCAGCATGGGCTCATGGGAAAGAGTGTAAGAGAGGGGTCTTTAGATAAGGTAGGAGGTGGGGGGAGGTGAGCTAGAGTAGGAGGGAGCATGGGGACGCCTGACATTAGCTTGAGGGGGAAATGGCCTCCTCTGTCTGACAAGAGCAGGGCTGCAACCCTAGTGGGGCCAAGGGAGGAGTTTGAGCCTGTCTAATGTAACTCTGTTGACAGCTTAGTCAAGGTTGGTCTTAGGGTTTAGTTTGTTCCACTTTTCCAGACAACTAAAGATGGTAGGGAATGTAAAAGTGCCCAGGAAGGTTTAGGGCCTTTGAAATAATTTGGGAGATTTGAAATGTAAATTCCGGGCCATTATCAGTCTGTGGTGAGCAATGTGACCACAAGTGGGATTTTTTTTTTTTTTCTATTAAGGTGTCAGCTACTTCTTGGGCCCTCTTATTAGCCTCTGTCCAGCTGCTGAAGGTTTCTAAAAAGATGTGGTACGCTAGACACCACGTAGTCCTGAAAAAGAGGCTTGGGGAGTGGAAGGACAGAAGCCACACTCAAGGTGAAGCAACTGCAACTTTATTCAGCCGTGCTGCATATTTATACAGTTTTCACACTAAGGAACCTTTGTGCACCATATGGTATTTTAAGATATCATAAACAGAAACAAAGCAAAGAATAGTTTACTTATGAGCTCCTTACAATGCACCGCCAAGTTTCCCAAGGACAGAATAACATCTCATTATCAAGAGAACATTACAGGGAAGAGCTATAATGAGAATCAGAGCTATGTTCCTCAAGCAATGAACTGACTGAACAGGCACATGTCCTTACAGGAACCCTGCAGGAGCAGGCAGCTCCAATTAACTCATTCCCAGACAGGCAGCTCCTCACAGAAAGACCAGAAGACATTTAAATGTCCTTACTGTGGGCATGTGGGTGAAGGCCATCTGGCAGTCAGATGCAGGCAAATGGCCTCAAGCCTGATGGACTGGGAAGGCAAGTGATGAAGTTTTATGTTGGGATTGGGCCTTGGGCAGATGTGGCAAGAGACAGAGAGGGTCTTTAGAAATTTTGCATCCTCTTGGAGAGGGGGATGGAGAATTAATGTGTTCTGGCAGGGCAGAGGTGTTGGTGTGGAGGAGGTTCTGTAGGTGAGGCAATATGTCTGGAGTGGTTGGGGTCGGGGTCTGGGTGGGGAAGAGAGTGTCACGATGGGGTCTCTGCAGGGGGACCCTAGGCTGCCTGCCTTGCTGCCTCCTCAGTTCTGTTATTTTCCTTGGAAATGGTGGCAGTACCCCTCTGATGGGGTCTGCAGTGAGTTTTCCAATCGCAGTGGGGAGGTGGCAGGCCCCAGCAGGGGGGCAATGTAGGAGGCATTAATGACTGAGGTCCCCGGGAGTGTGAGAAGAGAATGTGGAGAGCATACTTGGAGTTGGTAAAGATGTGAAGGGCGTAGCCCTGAGCTAGGGGAAAGGCCCTCGTGAGAACAGTGATTCCAGCTGTTGGTTGGAGGTGTTGGGGGTAGAGGCTTGGCCTCAGTGATTTCATGAAGGGGTACTATGACAAATCCAGGCCTGCAGGTGCCCTCAGTGAAGAAAAGAGCTTCAAACCAAGGGTAGGTGTCCTGTGGCAGGGGCACCTTTTGAATGTGAGTGGGGTGAGGGAGAGGGTCCTCTAGGGTCTCTGTACAGTAGTGGAGCAGAGGATGAGAGTGTTTTGAGGAAGAAAAGAGAAGACTGGCCAGATTAATTGATGGAAAGTGTTGAAATGTCAGTGCAGAATCCTCTACGAGGCATCTGGAGGGGAAGTCATCCTGGAGGGAGAAATATTTTGAAGACCTTTGTAGGTGAGGAGTTCAGGGAGGTGATGTGGAGACAGGACTGGGAGAGGAGATGCAGAGGTTTTCTTTTTAAATTTATTCCTGTTCAAGGAGGCCTCTGAGGCTAAAGCTCTCAAGCAGGGTCCCAACCTCGGATGGTTATGCCTAGATATTTTGACAGGTATGCCACTGGAGCAAAGGTGGGTCCCAGTGAGTTTCCCAAGTCTCCAGAGCGTACCCATCCTCTTCAATGATGGACGAAGAGAATGCTGAGGAAGGTCAGGAAGATGAGGGTAGGGGTTGGAAGAAGGGCTTAATGAAGCCTGTGGAAATGTGGTGTGACTGGATTCAGGAGGGTTCAGAGAGAGGGGGCTGTGTGCCGTGTCTTAGAGAGGGCAGGCCAAAATTCGAGAATCCACGAGTGGAGGAGTCCTGCCATCCCCTCAAAAGACAGGACTTCCTCTTTTGTAGTGGGAGATGATGGGAAAGAAATTACATTCCTTTATCAGTGTGATTGCCTCGTGGGGTGGCGTAATAAGAAAACACAGATAAGTGAGTTGGGGGGTCGAGAGCTGAAGCTGTGAAGGGGAGACCAGAGAGCCTGTGAGCTAGGAAGTGGAGGAGGATGTGGGGTTAGTGAGACTGATATGGAAAGAGGGGCTGTAGAGGAGGAGTCACCCCATATTTGATAAGTTTAGATTGGGGGAGGGAGGGGGAGGTGGACAGATCCCTAGACAGGGATTGACCAAAGAGATGGGGACTATCTCTAAATCCCTGGGGTAGGACAGTCCAAGTTAACAGGGTGGAGGTATGAGTTTCTGGGTCTTTCCAGGCAAAGGCAAAAATGTCCTGGGATTGGGGGTGTCAGGGAATGGAAAGAAGGCATCTTTTAAGCCCAAAACTGAAAAATGAGTGTTGTGTGAGGGAATGGCAGAGAGCAGAGTACACGGGTTGGGAAATACTGGGTGGATGGGGATTCCAGACATATTGATGTCCCCCACCTAGGCATACTGTTTGGGTTAAAAGACCTGGAGCCAGGGCCGAGAATCCTAAGGGGCTTAGCCCCAGCAATAGCCCTAAGCAGCAAGAACACCAGAGTGGTTACCTCCTCCTCATTTTGTATAAGAGAACACAGAGGGATGCCTCTCTTTGTTTCATGCAACCAATGCACGAAATAAAAAAAATCCCCAAATTTCAGACCAACATTTTACTATAGAGAACCATTCACTGTGTCACACAGGCTGCTGAACGGAGGTACAAAACTTGTGCCCAACTGTCAAAAATTTTCTCTTCGTGATTTTCAATGTGTTCTGATTATCAAAATAATTCCTTTTGAGATAAAATTGGATTTGGCAGGCACTTACATTACAGCCCTGAGCCTAACTTGTTTTGAAAGCTAAATAACTTATTTTTTCTTTATAGCTGTATTATTAAGAAAAATTACAGAAATAATGTAACAATTATAATACATGTGCTTCTTTACATTTTGCTTTTAATTTTGGAGATTATGAGGATGCATTTTCTTGCCACAGGAACAAAAGCCAGCAATGCTCCTGTGATGATCAAAAAACCTTTATTCTCATTCCTGACAATATAATTACAAAAAATCAATAAATGTATAGACAAGAATCTTATTTTGTAACATCACAATTATTAAAAAAAAAGTGCACTACTAATCCAAGGAAAATTAAAATGGTTGCAAATATATTAAGGACCACGTGGTGCCTGTGTTGGGGCACACCTGTAATCCCAGTGACTGCGAAGGCTGAGTCAGGAGGATCCTGAGTTCAAAGCCAGTCTCAGCAACTTAGCAAGGCATTATGCAACTCAGTGAGTCCCTGACTCTGAATAAAATACAAAATGTGCCTGGAGACGTGACTCAGTGGTTGAGGGGCCTGAGTTCAATCCCCAGTACTAAAAAAAAAAAAAAAAAAAAACCACAAAATAAAGTTTATGCAATTATAAGTTATGCCCTTATTCTTAGTACATATTTTTAAGGCATTTGAATAACCTATAGTTGTTAATGAATAAAAAATTAACATGCGTGTCCAATTGTTTAGTTTATATATACTTATATAATAATTTTCCTTCAACAGAAAACATATATATAATCTATATATACGTTTATGTAATGCTCTGCTTTTAGTAATTAGGAATATTTAAGATAAATGTATTTTACTATAAATTTACTTTCAAGAGATTATCAAGTAATTTTAATTTTCAATGATTGTACAAACTTTATAAAATAATAAACAAATATAATTCTGTGTATAGAAATATCCAAGGGCTTTAACTATATTCTCATTGAGATGTTTCTTCTTATCAAGGTTCAATAATATTTTTAGATTCTAAGATTTTCAGAAATTGTTCCAAAGTATAACAAGGAAGAATTCTAAAAAACAAAAGAAGATACTTCCACAGAGAGAAAACACATATTGGACGTCCTAAGCAGAACAAAGAAGTCATCTTTAGGTAAAATTTGATCTTTGTATTCTAGATTTTAATGATAAAGATATTTTTCTATATAGGAAACCTTTATACTATTATCTAGACAAATAATATTAAAAAGTTAAAATAATTATAAAATAGATTTATATATTACTGGACTGATTATTAAAAATTTGAACTTATTCATTCAAGGATATTTCAGGCTATTTCCCTGATTTTATTACCATGATATAAGCTAAGATTTTTGTCCACATTCTGACATGACAGAGCTTATTATTAAGCTTATATCTGATGACTCAAACTGTTTAAGAGAAGGATTAATTTTGGTAAATAAATTCACATCCTTGATTAAACACTAAATTTATTAAACTGCTGATTTAGATTCCAATTTTGACAGTTCTCCATAAATTTGATTGATTCAAAGACACTTCTGATTCTTGCATATTACTTTTGTCTGTTAAATAATTATGAGATTTGAAAAAAAAATTTTATTAAGATTGGTTTTCTGGGGCTGGGGTTGTGGCTCAGTGGTAGAGTGCTTGCCTAGCAAGTGCGAGGCCCTGAGTTCGATCCTCAGCACCACATATAAATGAATAAATAAAAAAAAAATAAAAGATTTAAAAAAAAAAAAAGATTGGTTTTCTCTAAATTAAAGTTCTGTTAGTCTGTTAAAAAGTCGGGATGGCGCCTGGCATTTTGCCAGGGGTAGTGGTTTGTGGGGTAGCGCCAGAGAGCCATTAAGTGTGGAGATTCCTTATTGGTTGACTGCTGTATCTAGACTATGTTAATTAAGATAAGCTGTTGGAGTGTATATATACCCCTCCTGGCCTACAATAAATGGCTCCCACTCCTGCTGTATCAATGTACACAAGTTCCTCGTAACCCCCTGGTTATTTTGCTGCAGCCGGACTGCGGCAAAGTTCTACATTGATTTTAAGCAATAAAGTTTGCAAAGCTAGTTGGAAATTCATTGGCATTATATAAGTTCTCTGAATGGACTTATTATTCATAAAAAATATGGTAAGAATTATATACTACTCTATCCACTGAGAATCCTACAGGTAAACAAAATGCCAAGAAAATAATTTTAGTAAGCTTTTAAAATATTCTACCATTTTCATGGAGAGACTTAAAAACACAGTATAGTATACTAATTTTAGAGGGGACTGCTCATTTTCAAAAGATGGGCTTATCATCCAGTTAGACCTAGGCATTCCAAGAGGTTTTCACAGGTTAATGGAATCCTAGCCAAGTTAGATATTACACCATAATTAAATGGAGCCCAAACAAACAAATAAATTAAAAAGGCAAATGTACAGAGAGAAATTAAAATGTTAATCTTATCCAATGAAAAATAAGCTTCCTAGTTAAAAATTTCAATCCACTTCTAAGTTATAAACAGATTTTAGAGATCTCTAAACATTGAAACAGGGCCTTACTTTGAGCCCCTGTCAACAGTTTATCACTGAGAAAAATAACCCTAAACATAATTACACCAAAAATAGTAGGCAAACAGCCACACACAAAAATCAGCTCAATAGCCAATAGCTCATTTCAATAAGAAACTTTTAACATGATAGATATTTTCTCAACTTTAATAATATGAGATAATGCCCTAGGTACATTGATATTCTTTTGTTTGTTTGTTTGTTTTACATTGATATTCTTGAAATCAGTAAAGTCACAAATTATACATGTAACAAGCTAATTTTGCTACATTATATAAATTTAGGAAAGATGCTCATAAAGCTGTTGCTTTCTACACAAAATTGTTTTAACATATATCCCTCAAGGTTACTGCTATTTGAATGCCATATAAAATTTTAATTAAATCACTATCTGAAACAATACTGTTGACTTATTTTTACTCATTGATATTTGAGACACAAACTCTCCTACTTACTAAGTTTGATAATTATAACAATAGTTGTTCATGGGTTCATAGAAAAAAGACTATTAATTTCTCTATTTCATTTTTTAATTAATGGTAAAAACCAAAATATCTATTCTAGGCTTATTTAACATATGGACTTTATATTTTAGATAGATGTTTATATTTTACTCATGCCCCTAGGAAAGATCGTGACTCCTAAGTTATAAAACTTGTCTTACTTCATTCCAAATTACAATAACTATTTAAGTTTATCTAGAACTAAATTCAAGGTACAAATTTTATATACAACTTACTGTATTTATTTTTGGTAATTCCATTTTTTAAATTTTTTTCTTTAATTTTTATTTTTTGGATGTTCAAAACATTACATAGTTCTTGACATATCATATTTCACACTTTGATTCAAGTGGGTTATGAACTCCCATTTTTACCCCATATACAGATTGCAGCATCACATCGGTTACACATCCACTGTTTTACATATTGCTATACTAGTGTCTGTTGTATTCTGCTGCCTTTCCTATCCTCTACTATCCCCCTTCCCCTCCCCTCACATCTTCTCTCTCTACCCCATCTACTGTAATTCATTTCTCCCTCTTGTTTTTTTCCCCTTTCCCCTCACTTCCTTTTGTATGTAATTTTGTATAACTATGAGGGTCTCCTTCCATTTCCATGCAATTTCCCTTCTCTTTCCTTTTCCCTCCCACCTCTCACCCCTGTTTAATGTTAATCTTCTTCTCATGCTCTTCCTCCCAACTCTGTTCTTAGTTTCTCTCCTTATGTCAAAGAAAACATTTGGCATTTGTTTTTTAGGGATTGGCTAGCTTCACTTAGCATAATCTGTTCTAATGCCATCCATTTCCCTGAACATTCTATGATTTTGTCATTTTTTAATGCAGAGTAATACTCCATTGTGTATAAATGCCACATTTTTTTTTATCCATTCGTCTATTGAAGGGCATCTAGGTTGGTTCCACAGTCTTCCTATTGTGAATTGTGCTGCTATGAACATCGATGGAGCAGTGTCCCTGTAGCATGCTCTTTTTAGGTCTTTAGGGAATAGACCAAGAAGGGGAATAGCTGGGTCAAATGGTGGTTCCATTCCCAGCTTTCCAAGAAATCTCCATACTGCTTTCCAAATTGGCTGCACCAATTTGCAGTCCCACCAGCAATGTACAAGTGTACCCTTTTCCCACATCCTCACCAGCACTTGTTGTTGTTTGACTTCATAATGGCTGCCAATCTTACTGGAGTGAGATGGTATCTTAGGGTGGTTTTGATTTGCATTTCTCTGACTGCTAGAGATGGTGAGCATTTTTTCATGTACTTATTGATTGATTGTATGTCCTCCTCTAAGAAGTGTTTGTTCAGGTCCTTGGCCCATTTGTTGATTGGGTTATTCGTTTTCTTATTGTTTAATTTTTTCAGTTCTTTGTATATTCTGGATATTAGGACTCTATCTGAAGTGTGAGGAGTAAAGATTTGTTCCCAGGATGTAGGCTCCCTTTTTACCTCTCTTATTGTTTCTTTTGCTGAGAAAAAACATTTTAGTTTGAGTAAGTCCCATTTGTTTATTCTAGTTATTAACTCTTGTGCTATGGGTGTCCTATTGAGAAATTTGGAGCCCGACCACACAGTATGTAGATTATAGCCAACTTTTTCTTCTATCAGACGCCGTGTCTCTGATTTGATATCAAGCTCCCTGATCCATTTTGAGTTAACTTTTGTGCACGCGAGAGAAAGGGATTCAGTTTCAATTTCTTGCATACGGATTTTCAGTTTTCCCAGCACCATTTGTTGAAGATGCTATCCTTCCTCCATTGCATGCTTTTAGCCCCATTATCAAATATAAGATAGTTGTAGTTTTGTGGATTGGTTATTTTTGGTAATTCAATTAAAGTCAAAATTAAATCTAATATTAGAAACAAAATGAATTTCTTTTTTGCCATAGTCCCTTTAAATAACTTTTGTCAAAATTAATGATGACAAATCTTTTCTTAGTATTTAAATACTTGTACTATTGTCTATAACTTAGCTGATGATACTATGGCTGATGGCAGGCCTTTACTCAATTTTATTAAATAAAAAAAGGGGAAAAAAAGAACCACATAGGATTCACTAGATCTTACAAATATTTCAAAAATTTTCTTAACTGTGATGCTGAGAGTCTTACTTCTACTGAATATGATTTAGTAAAGTATTCAGATTTTGTAAGAGAGGTTACAACTGTCATCATGATAATGATTGAAAAGTCTGACACAGAAAGGAAAATTTTCAGCTGCAAAATTTAGAGCCCTGAAGCTTCACAAGCTTGTCAGGTATGTAAAAATTATGACCAAAATCCTATGGACCCATTTCTCTCGTCCTCCTTTAATATGCTTTGCAGTGTATACTGGAAAAGTCCACCCATGTAACCAGATTAATTGTATAGCTTATAATGGTCAGTTATACTTATATGTTGATCCTATGGCAAAAAGACTCTCTGCAAGTATCTTTACAGAAGAGGACAGCATATAAAAAAAGTAAACCAGCAAATTATGCTGGTCTTCAGGAATTAAGACTATATATCTGCACAATTGTCAGAAAGATAATTAAAACAGATTTTTTCCTATACAGGAAAGTTATTTACATAACAGATCCAAGAAGGTATTGTTGCCCTAATCATTCTACAATAGAAATTGGTACCTTTCCTAAGTGGACCGATTGTGCAAATATCTTGCCAGTGCAACATAAAATGTCTAGAAATAATGGTCATATTTTAGAGTGGTCTCCCAGAACTGACAAAGATGATTAGACAAGGATGCCATAACACCTGGAGGTTTATTGGTAATACACTAACCCTCAGTGAGATGGCACTCAAAAGGATGTTTTGATGTTTGTCTTCAACCTTCAGAATGTTCACATCACTGACAGACCTAATAGACTCCTTAACTGTGAGAATTAACAGAAAGGATGATGAATATCCTGTAGCCTGTATGAATACAACTTATCTGATTATACACTAGTTATTGCGTGATGATATTTCAGAACTATAAAATGCTGAAGTTAATGTTCAGGTTTGAAACAGGTGAATGCCAATTGACCAGACCTAGTCCAGCTCCTAGTCTCATGATCCTTGAAGTGACTACTTTATATTATTCCTGGTTCCTACAATTACAGGCTTTATGGCTATATCTCAACTTACAACATATGGATTTTCTTAATAATTTACAGATAAATGCAGATAGAAGGATTGAAACTAAGTTAAAATGCTCTAGAATCCACTGTAATGAATATTGCAAAATAGCTCTCTGCTCCATGGATTGTGGAAAGGCTTAAATGCCATGCGAAATAAAAATGTCTATGTTACTATTGCCAAACACAATCTTCACAATAAAATTGAAAAAAAAGATTAAGAATCTTCTGATGAGTTTGATAGAAGAATAATAATAACTTGGATCTTCTAAAGTTATGTTATTGAAATCACATGTTTTCTACTAATTCTTTTTGTGTTTCAATAGTAGGTCATGATGACCTTGGTCCAAGAATCCAGTGGCTGAACGATACAATTCTTCAGTTCCCTTTTTTAATATGTATATGTATATATATATATATATATATATATATATATATATATATATATATATATACACAGAGAGAGAGAGAGAGAGAGAGAGAGAGAGAGAGAGAGAGAGAAAGGGGAGAAGCCACTTGGAATAATCACACCTTCCAGTCCTGAAGCAGCAGGTTCTAACCAATCACTACATTTTGTAGTGACTTGGGGTGTTGTCCCAGCTTGGATAGCAAAATGTGTCTTCAGGTGTAGTCACACAATAGGTTGAACGACACTCACCTGCTCTATTGTAATCCTACCCTTTTGCCCTTTGTGTGATAGAATGTTCCATGGACCCTACCCTTGTGTTTTCCCAATATGCATTTAAAGAGGTCCAGCAGTTCCCTCTCTTCCTAAGGATCCTTAATGTCACAGAGCCATGTCTGGAATATTGAAAATGGTTCTTCTGTATGGATGCATGCTTTCTTTGTTGTCTTGTTGAATTATTGGAAGAGTCAGATGTTGTGAACTCAGCATTAGGTCACCAGCGAGGAGAGTTGCAAAAACAGGGGTTGAAGATTCTCTGTCTTCCTGAAGATGACTGAATTCTGAACACAGCTCTGATCATGTGGCCATAGAAGACCAAGATGAAGACCAAGGGAGAGAGCAAGATGCCCATGGCCAGGATAAAGGTGATGCCCTCCACAGCAGTGCAGATGTAGGACAAGCGGACACAGGTGGGCATCTCACACAGGAAAGGAAGTGGTTCACCATGTTGTGCAAAGACATTGGGGAAATGATCAAAGAGTTGGCCACCACAGAGCCAAGGTAAGACCAGGCAGAGTTGTGGATGCATAATAGTCATATAGTGCAGAAACTTGCAGATGGCCACAAACCTGTCATAAGCCATGATGGCCACCCGTAGTCACTCCACTACATGAAGGCCCAGGAACAGGAAGAGCTGGACTTTGCAACCTCCATGTCTGAGTGTCCTGGCCACTCAGGTTGTGGAGCAGCTGGGGATGGAGCTGGTGGTGAAGATGAGGTCCAGGAAGGATGGGGAGATGGGAAAGAAGTATACAGGTGTGTGGAGGTGAGATTCAGCTGCGACACTAGGATGATGGTGTGTGGCCCAGTAGAGTCAACAGGTAGGCTACCAGGATGACCACAAAGAGGACCCTTTCCAGGTAGAGGGTGGTCAGAAAAACCCAGGAGGAGGAAGTGGCCCTGGGGGTGCCATTGTTTTCATCCATCTCTACTGCACCTGAGGAGAGGTGTCAACACCAGTAATGACAATGGCTGATGCTGCAGTATGGACTCCCAGCCAGGATTAAAGAAGCACAATATGGGTTTATGTACTCACAGTAAATAAACAGTGGTGTGGAGGCTCTGCTAGGGTTATTATTATTATTTCCAAGTTCCAGAAAGAAACAGGCACCCATGTGCTAAGTAAATGTCACCTGTAGAGAGGCAGAGTTGGTCAGCACGCAGGAAATGTGGCTGACATCTTCATTTTTATTCACACCTGGTATTCTGTCATTCCAGAGAGGTAAGACCCACACCTGCCAAGTTCCAACCTTTGCTTCTTCACGAGGCACCAATTTCTGAGCTCCTGTCAAAACCTCAGAGGCACAAAAGAAGACCCCAAACAACCTCCCAATAAGTAGTAGGAAACACCATATGCAGCTGATCTTTGAACATCATGGGTTTCAAGTACAAGGGCACACTCATACAGAAATCTTTTTAGTAAATTGAACATGTTTAGAGATTTGCAACTATTTGATAAACTCAAAGACAAAACATGCGACTAAATATATAAAGTTTTATCACAAATCTAGGATGTCATTATTGCATAACATCTGTGCAGTTATTATGGCATTTTATCATTTACTAATATAAAATATACAAAAAACTTATATAAAAAGTTAAAATGTATCAACATTTCCACCAACAGAGACCATGCATTGTTCCAGTTGTAAAGAAGAGAAATGGAAACCAAAGCAAAGCTGCAGCAGGCATCATCGCTGCAGGAGAGGAACTCAGGGAGCCTGGCCCTGTGCCCTGACCTCAGCCACCCCTGTGGTGGGAGACATGTGTCCTCCTCTTAAGCAATGGGGAGAGGATTCTAAACCTCTGGCACATGTGTAGAGGTTACCTGCTCAGGCTTCTGACTCCCAAAAGGAAACCCAGGCTCCTGGGAGCACCAACAGTCCTGACACCTGTGACTCTCCCCTCATAGTGGAGAGGAACTGGCCTAGCAAATACCCCCCACAAAATGCATCCTGCACATTGAACTTCACCTGCAGGATGCAGGGATGTGCTCAGAGGAGCTTCCTGGGTCCTCAACCCTAGGGAGCCCCTCACCCTCCTCACCCAGCATCCAGATTGTTCTGTTGTCAGATAAAATATTTAAAAATCTACCATAAAATCAAGTTAAAAATAATTCAAAAATGAGACATTTTCTATGGTAACACATTCACCATCATCTTATCCAATTTCCAAACTGGGAAGTAAATAGCAGTCATGTAGTTGTACTCAGAGTCTGAGCCTGAGATGGACAACTTCAAATAACACCCACTTAAAGCCTCTGATGTGCCCACCCTAGAGCTTGGACGGGGGGGGGGGGCGAAAAGCAATTTTTGCTTCTGTAGACCATGGGACAGTGGGGCCCAGTGAGCACTGCTGAACATGGACATTGTCTGCCTCATGTTCGTCCCACAGCTTTACCCAAGAGAAGTGATTGCATTTGTGCTGACTGCTCAGGAGACAGCCCCCTGGGGTGCTCTGACCACCATATGATTTGCAGCTGGCCTCCAGGTTCACCCTGAGCTGTGAATTCTGTTTATTTCTAGAAATCCTTCTCCTAGTGATTTAGGAGTTTAGGGAGCTGGTTGCAGGGAGGGTGCTGGTACAGAGGGAAGATCCAGCATGTAGGGCCATGGTGCCTGCTGCCCCCGACATCCATGGTACTAGTTTCCTTCAGAGGCTAGTGCTTGGTCCAGTTACTCAGCAGATCTGCTGAGAGCCTACTATGCCACAGCCCCTGAGCCAGGGGTTAGACAGGTGGTTCAGTAGGTCCCAGCTTGTCCCTAAACAGCACTCAGCCATGCTGATGGGCCCAGGCCTCAAGGGTTCCTAGTTGTTTGGGGTATTTTGCTAACGCCATGGAAGCCCCAGCTGTTCTCAGTCACCATTGTCCACTCTCCACCCTGGGCTCCTCTTCTCAGCTCTCTGCTCAACCTGAGCCCACTGTGGGAGCTCCAGAAAAGACATGGCCTCATGCCACACCCACTGTCCTCTCCCCTGGTCCAGACAGAGCCTGAGTCCTCAGTCCTCCCTACACACTTGCCAGGGGGCATGAGCTTCTGGAACCTTCTTCTCTCTGCTGCTGCCCTGATGACCCAGCAGGCTCCCTCCAGGGCTGGTCCTGCTGCTCAGTCTTTGCAGAGTGTTCCAGAGCCTGAGGGCTGCGGTAGCATCTCCTTGGAGTGACATCCTCAGTGCTGCTGCCCAGCTGTCCCTCTGTCCTTCCTCTCTGTTCTATTTCCCTTTCTGCTACTATTGCCTACATAACCTCATGGCATACATTTGATCTTATTCTAAATCAAATATAAAGAAGAGCTGGGCATGTGGATCAGTGGTTAAGTGCCCATAGGTTCAATACTTCATGCCAGAAAATTTAAATTAAAAAAAAAAATAAAAACAATGTTGCTGATTGTACCTTCAGTATAATTTCTAAGACACCTTTTTCTCTCCCAAGATCATCAACATTTCCTTTTTTTTCATGTTGCCCTGTGATTTTAGTAATTTCAGTATTTGCATCTATGTGTGCTTCATGAGCATATTGTTTTCTCACTTTTTAAAATGTGTTCATTTTTGATGTATGTGTCATTAGAGTACATTTTGACATATTATACATACATGGAGTATAATTTATTAGGAACCAGGGTTTTGGTTGTACATGATGTGATGTTACCCTGGTCTTTAGTCATATATTAACATAGAAATATTTTGTCCCATTCAGTCTACTCCCTTTTCTATGCCCTCTGCCTCCCATCCCATAATTTCCCTTTGTCTAATTCAATGGAATTTTATTTTTTCCTCCCCACCCTCCCGTGTGTGTGTTTGTGAGTGTGTGTGTGTGTATGTGTGTGTGTGACATTTTCTTTAACCATTCATCTGCTAAAGGTCACAAGAGCTACCATGAATTCAGCTGCTATAAACATCGATATGACTGAGCTACTGTAGTTTGCTGATTTTATTTCCTTTTAGTTATAAATTGAGGGGTGGAATAATTGGGTCAAATGATGTGTCTCTTCCAAGTTTTCGGAGGAATCTTCACACTCTTTTCCAGAGTGGTTGCACCAATCTGCAGTCCCACCTGTAATGTTTGAGTGAATCTTTTCCCCACATTCTCACCAATATTTACTGTTCCTTGAATTCCTGGTAAGTGCCTTCCTGACTGGAGTGAGATGGAATGGCAAGGTAGTTTTCATTTGCATATCTCTAATTGTTAGATATGTTGAACTTTTTTTTCTATATTTCTTGACCATGAATGACTGTATATTTAATGTGTGACTGGTGCTGGGACTCCAGCTTCATCATTTTGCAGGACAACTTTTGCATTTTATAGAAGCATTTTAGAAAATAATTCTCTCTTCATTGATGTTTTAAATCCATTTGCTTAAATGAACTGTTCAAACTGTGTGCTTCATTCTATCTTCAAATGTTTTCATTGGTTTATAAGAATCTTTTCTTATGGAAGAGCTTGGTGGGAGACACCTCATACCAAAACTTCATAAATTTTGGAGAATAAATCTGCCCAAATCATTAAAAATTGTTGCCAGTTTCATAAAAAGATGCTAAGAACAAAACACAGAGTCTTAAAGACAGCAGGCTGATTCTATGACCTGCTGGGAAAATTGCTGATAGAGTTGTTTGTTTTTCTTCTGGCATCTGAGGTCTAACTTAAGTGGGTATTAGAAGAGTCCAGTCTGCATGTTGTTTCAGTGGTGCCATTACTGATATTATGGGCAAGTGCTGACATTTGCTTTCAAGCAAACTAAGTTCAGAGAGATGCAAAAGTTCTCCAAGGAGATGGGTGTGTGAAAAAACAGTGCACCAGGGTTCTGGTTGCCTCCACCATTTGCAGCCTGGAATGAGGTCAGGGCCTGCACTCAGCACCTCTGATTAATTCAGTGTCCTTCAGGGCCTTTTCAGGGAAAGCAACTGACAAGAACAGCAGAGATTGTACCTGAGTGCATTCAATCTGTGATACCAAGGTACCTTAAGGTAGAAAGCGTATATAAAATGTAAACCTATTCCTACAGATTCAGTGTCTGGTGAGGGCTGCATTCTTGTTTAACATGGTGCCTTCTTCCGTGTCTTCACTCGGTGGAGGGTGAACAAACTCACTAGGAACCATTTTTCAAAGGTCCTGATCCAATTGAAGAGTCCCTACATTCATGACATGAGAGTCACTTTCCACAAGTTTTACCTCTTAAAACCATCAACACAAGGTGATGATTATGATTCATGAGTTTTTGGAGGGAACAGTCATTCCCCCCATCGCACATTCCCACCCATTTTCATATCTGAATTCTGCATTTTACCTCCTACACCCTGTACTCGCCTTCCCAGGGCTGCCTTGGTGAACAGACCTCTGCACATTCACAGAGTTCCAACGAGGCTATGCTGTGCTGTGTTGGCTAGTCATCATTTTATATCTGAGCATGCATGAAGGCTGAGGATCTTAGCAGGGGACAGCATTATTAGAGTTCAGTTTAGCAGCAGGGCTCACACATTTGCTCTATGTACAGGTTTGTACACAGAGATATTATTTTGTCCTTCTCACAAGGTGCAAACACACTTCTTGGACAAACTCAGGGTTCCTTGTTGCCAAGGGACCAAAGGATGGACTGAGTTCAGATACAGTAGTTATGGCAGCAGCAGCAGATGTAACAGAGGAGTCAAACATTTTCCCAGGAGAGATATGAAGCTCTGGTGGCAGTGGCCATGGAAGTAGCCAATGTGAGAAGCTAGTTTTCTCTCTTGTTTCAGAACACTTCCCTGTGGAATCTGCAACAGGCTTACCATCTCATATGAAAGACAGGATGTTCTTGGGAACTTAGGTATTAGGCTTCACTAGGTACTTATAACTAAAGAGAAGTTCTCACATGATCATTGCAAGAACACCTAACAAGGATGTATTGCAGATCACACATTTTGAATTCTAAGGATGGGAGCACTCTTCCTATGAGATGAATATTCACAGGTTGAGATACAGAAATAAAATTTAAAGTTTAATGAAAGATTTTAGAGATAAAAAGTAAGTAAGATTTGGCTTCAAAATGCTATTGTAAAGAGACAGATGAACCATTAAGAGTAGAAATCATTAAGACTAAAGAAAAAATCAAGGGTACTTTGTAATTCAAGATAAGATGTAAAACATAGCTAGGCTGAAGCATGCACACATTCAATTTTTTGTATAAATTTTACAAGTTAGAAATACTGTGAGAATCTTTTGAATGCTGTTGATACATTTTGTATTTAAATTTAAATGAGAGTATAACTTAGGGTGGGAAATTTGCCTTATAGGTGCATGTCTGTGGTTTGGACACTCAATACTGCCAAAAAAAGTGTGTGTGTGTGTGTGTTTCTTTCTTTATCAATTCTTTTTTTTAATGTTTAAACCCTGAATGATACAAAATTCATTTCCAGCAAGAGTTACATAGTATTTGAACATAAATTACTTCTTGAGAATTGTAAATTTTGCAGATTCATATAATTTTTATGAGAATATTATACCAAATCATTTTGAAAAACTGAAAAAAACTCAGTAAAAAGAGCTGAAATTTTTCTCAAGTAAATATTATTAACATCACCTTGTAATATGTGCTAAGTATGACTGAAACTCTTAGTGCATCATTGCTTTCCATAACCCATTTCAGTCACTGTATGAGATGTGGCAAGTAAAAAGGAAACCCTCATTTGGCAGACATTGTGGGATTCACTAGGAATAGAGGTCATGTGAGAAGTCAATGGCTTCTGTGTGGTGGGTGAGGAGGATGACAGAAAGGGCTTCATATTCCTAACTCCACTCATTAGACTGAACCCTGGCTTGTACATCTTATGGCTCACCTGTCCTCACCCTTGATCTCTGCTTGAACTTCCCAGTGCTCACTGATGTTTATTTCCTTAGGAATAAGCCCCTATAAAGTAGCATTAATTTGACATGTGATATTTAGAACGAAGACTTCAATATTCCAAATGAGTTCTCTGCTGTATCCTATAATAATTTTTTTAAAAGTTCAAAGAAAAATAACTGATGATTAGATTTATACAATGAGAGGAAGAATATACAAAATTTACTGCTTTTGATTATAGAGTTATTACTCAGAAAAAAATGATTCTTTGTTTTGAATTTGCACAAACAATAAATAGAAAAATATAAGAAGAAAAATTGAATAAAATTTTATTCTAATGCCCATCCAGGTAGACAATTTCCAATCTTGTTTCAAGAGACCAAGAAAAAAAATCTCCTTATTGATTGCAAATTAGCAGAAAATAAACACATTTATATTTAGTGGGCAATGCAAAATTAATGTCTTACTTCAAATTACACATGTTTATAAGACAATTTTATAAAGACCTCAGCAGGGTATTTATATTCTAGATTGATTTTAGTCTCTAAACTCTTGGTACAAAATAAACTTTTTCAATTACTACATATTGCTGAATGGACTTGCAGCTAAGTCCTGGGAAAAGAGGCAAAATGTTTATATACAGTACATAAAACAGATCCACTGAGTCTGTCTGTTCAGGTTCCAACCCCTCCTTGTTTCTCAGGCTGTAGAAGATGGAGTTGAGCATTGGGGTGAGGGTGATTTGAAAGACAGTCAAAATTTTGCCCTCTGCTGAAGACCAGAGGGATCTTTGCTGTGGGTTAGAGTTAGCAAAGTGTGCTTATCAGAAAGCCACCACAGTGAAGTGGGTGCTCCGTATAGAGTAGGCCCTTTTTCCTGCCATGAATATATAAGGCAGGGATCAAGAAAGACTTGACCACAGGAAGAAGTGATACCAGTTAATTCAAACCTAAGGTAAAGGGTGGTGCTCACAAACACTGTGTGCTTTTGGACCTAGATGTTTATTCAAGCCAAAGCCAACATGGTGAAAATATTGCAGAGAAAATGATTGATGGTCCTGAATCAGCAGCAAGAGATATGGAGTGCATATGTGGTGTGAGCATGTGATAGTAAAGCAAGAGTGACTCCATTTTGTAAAACACCATGCCAACTGTAAGGGTCATGACAGGGCAAGATGTTCTTTTCCTTTTGCTATAGAAACCTTTCAGAACAGAGAACTTGGGCTGGAGATATGGCTCAAATGGTAACACGCTCACCTGGCATGCAAGGAGCTTTGGATTTAATCTTCAGCACCACATAAAAATAAAATAAAGATGATCTGTCCACCAGAAACTAAAAAAAATAAATATTAAAAAATTCTCTCTCTCTCTCTCTCTTTAAAACAAAGAACACAGAACAACCTAATGGAACGTTGTTTCTGTAACCAGGGTAACAGTGCTGTTTCTGTAACTGGGTGACTGGACTAATTGTGATTGGCTAAGAATCCTTCCACATGACTACACTCCTCCGCTTCTGTAACCTGGCTTGATTGCATTGCCTAGACCCCCAAAGGTCCCTTTTGTGGTTTTCAGGCTTATAAGGAGTGCCATTGCACTTGTTCAGGGCTGATCAGGGGAACAGCTTTATTATCTGGTCAGTATCCACTGGTGTGTTTCAATAAAGGCTTGATTTGATTGTGAGTGGTGTGGAAGTCATTTGATGAAACCCTGGGATGATGTTTTAACTTTAACAAGCACAGAAGTTGATAAATCTCTTTATAAAAAGACCCAGTTTCATAGGATGCAGTCATGCAGGCTTGTAATCTTGAAAGCTCCAGAGGCTGAGATGGGAGTATCACCAGTTCAAAGCTAGCCTCAGGGAGATTGAAGTGCTAAGCTAGTCAGTGAGACCTTGTCTCTAAATAAAACAAAATTGGGCTGGGGATGTGGCTCAGTGACTGAGTGCCCTTGAGTTCAATACACAGTAAAAAAGCCACAGATATCAGGAATAGTGTGTCTCCACTTATTAAAGAAAAAAGAAGAAACACTAAACTCCACATTCAGTGAAATAGGAAAGCCAAAGTCATCTTGGGGACATTTGTGGAGATGTAACTTAGATCAATGGGCAACAGACAACTAAGCAGGGAATAGAGAAGTATGTGGAGGAGATGGATATCCAGGAGGATGAAAATGATCATGGATAGGTTGTCAATTATTGCGATTAGGAAGATGAGAATAATACAAACAAACAAAACCCACTAAATCTGTTTTTATATTTTTTTATTATTTTGAATTGGAGATTGAGCAGGAATGCACAACAACTGAGGATCATTTCCAGACCATTTAGTTTTTATTTTGACAATGGGTGTCCCTAAGTTGCTCAGGACCTCACAAAGTGATAAGGCTGTGAAAGGGCGCAATCCTTCTCCCTCAGCCTCTTGGACCAGTGGAAGTATATGTGAGTGACAGTGTGCCCAACAAGACTAACTCTTAATGAGGGAAACAATTGCAACAAGATGAAATCAGTTGACACTCATCATAAGATGCTACAGACCTTTAATATGGTTCAACATAAAGTGACCCACAAGAATCAGTATGTTAAGTAATGATTATTAAGTCAATTTTGAAAATTTCTTTGTGGAATCAGACTGTGTGTTATCCATTTAGGGTATACATCAGAAATGAAGAACCAGATTTATGCATTTGAGAAAAGGAAATCTCAAGTTCTTCCGTAGAGATTAATATTTTCTGAGATAAATTATGACAAAATTGTTTTGTAAGAAACTTCAAAATGTACAGAATAAAATTTTTCTAACTTCAGTAGAATAAGAATGTCTTATATCCATAAATAAACTTTCAAATTATTATATGCAATTGTTTTCCCAGAACATAGACATAAAAAATTTATGTAAATGCATCCTATAAAGGTCCATATTACAAAATTCTTTAAAAATGTTCACAGTGGGATCTATTTTTCCATATTTATTCATTAAGATTTATTACCAGAATTTCACTTTTCTTATTCACTGTAAGGAAATATGGTTTTTCCTCTGCAAGTGGTGCTTTCTCAGCACTTCCAGGTGCAGGACATCTTAAGTCAGGAAACATATTTTTTTTGTTCTAAAATTTATACTGAATTTTTACTGCCAAGACCTCACATATTTAGTCAGGAAATTCATACTCTGGCTTTTCACTGTTCACCTCCATCTAGTCTCCTTTTGGTCTTCATCCAATCTCCAGAGTGATGTAGAATGTCATTCCCATATCTGATATTTATCCCCATGTTCACTTCAGATTCCCAGCTGTGCCCAAGCTCTTCACAAACAGCATTTGTGTTATGTCTCTGTGCTTCTGTGATGCTTATGCACCAAAACCACAGATTTATGGGCCCTTCAAAAAAACATGTGACAGAAAACCTTTCATTTGCCTAAGTAGAAGAAGGAACTGTCATCCTGACAATATGCAGATCAGAGGACTATAGGGGATTTTGTTCTTCATGAAGTGGATCATTGGACAATTTTGAGAGGTACTCCCCAAAATTCTGTGATTTTTTGGCTTATGTATTATGTTAGAGCTGAAGTTTAACAGACTTGAGTAAAGCTCACATAATGAAACCTAAAGATGCAAACAATTAATCTTGTGTGCACATGCATGCACAAACACACACACTCTCTCTCTCTCTCTCTCACACACACACACACACACACACACACACACACACAAACGATACTCTCACTATCACCCAGCCACAAACAAGTGTATTTGCTAGGTTGGAAGTGACTGAAAGAATGCTCACTTTACAGGAAATTTCACAACTTTGGGGAAGAATCAGCTGTCATTAAATCAAAATACCATGTCTGTTTAATTTTTCCCTTTATTTTATTTATTCATATTTATATGCTGCTGAGGATTGATCACAGGGTCTCACGCATGCTAGGTGAATGATCTCCTGCTGAGCCACAATCCCAGCCCCATGTCTTTTTAATTTTAAGGGATAAAGAGAAAAGTCTATTGGAAAATTAATTACAATGATTGGCAAAAATATGAAATAAAATTTTATAGGTCAAACTGGATAAATCTAACAAAAGGAAGATGAGCCAGAAGCAACAGCATGAGATAATTGACGTTAAGAAAAAATAGAAAAGAGGAGCTGAGGCTGGGGCTCAGTGGTAGAGCACTCGCCTAGCACGTGTGAGGCCCTGGGTTCAATCCTCAGCACCACATAATAACAAATAAATAAAAGAAAACAGAAAAGAGAGAAATAATAAACGATAACTAATGGATGCTTTCAGACAATCATAGAAATATGTATAAAAATAATAATAGATTCTACACTGTAAAAGAAAAAAATTCTCAGAAATCAAATATCTTTGCTATTATATGAGAATAGCATAAAAACATCAACAATAAATGAGAAATGTTCTATTGAAAGTATTTTCATTAGAAATACTTCTTGGGTCCAAGATCCTAAAACATCTGAAAGAAAACTAATATTAATAATTAGCAGGATGGAGTCCACATGCCATTTGCAATGGGGAGGGATAGAGCACTTGAGAGACTAGGACGAGGGTGAGCACCAAGCAGTGTGATGTGGCCAGGAGTCACGGAAGGTAGGCAGAGTGTGAGAACTGAGGTAGAAGAGAAGCATTATCTATGAAAGAGTAAAACAGAAATTTTTCTAATACTGTATTTGACAGTGTACTAGGCAGTGACTTCCTGATATGACACCAAAATAAAAATAACATGCAAAATATCAGTTGGATATTATCAAAATTAAAACCTTTTTTTGCATCAATGGACACTACAAAGACAGAGAAGAGGCAGTACCTGTAAAGCAGGAGAAATATTTTCACAATCATACATATGATTAGAAATAATATGCAAATATGAAGGAGACCTACAGCTGAATCAAAAAGGCAACCAGAAAATGAGCAAAGAACTTGAAGTCTGAATTTCTACAAGGAGAATATCTAAGTGGATAACAGAAACATTACAACATGCTCTGCATCATCAGGGAAATGAAGATCAAACCCACAATTAGAAGTCATTTCACATCCACTAGAAAAACTGTGATTCAAAAATTAATCACAAAATGCATTTGGACAAGGAGTTGTATAACTTAAAGCTTTGCAAGATTTTGTGGCAATTTCAAACAGTGAGGTCACTGTGGAAAAATACACTGATTCCTCAAAAAAAAAATTATCCCTGAATGAATAAATGATTCAGCATTTCCACCACTGGTGTGCACACAAAGAAACAAAAAAATGCTAAAACAGCTATCTGAGTGCTACATCCACTCTGTTTTTCAGGTGAATGACAAACAAAATGTGATACATATATCCAATGATAAACTATCTGGGGTTACAAAAATGTAAATACAGACAGAATACAATAATGATGAACACTGAAGAGATACTTTGTGAAAGAAACCAGTCATTAATTAGCCACAAATGTCAACAGAGACAAGAATTGGAGAGGTCGTTGCCTGGGACTACGGGAAAAGAAGAAAAATTTTCATAAGGTATATTTTGTACAGACAATGCTTGGTGGTGATTGTTGTACATCAATGTGAATGCTCTTAAGAGCACAAAATTATGCACTCAAAAATGTCTGCAATGTTTATATATATGTATCTTTACTTAATATAAAAGCAAAAACTTTTAAATGAACTTCAGTTATTTTAAACTTGGATGGACAAATGTATTTTTTTGTTTGTTTAATTTGGTAGAAAGTCCTGAGTATTTATTGAGCAATAGATATTTAATTATGGTATGAACTTTAAAAATTGGTAAAAAAAAATTGAGAACAGTAAATTATTCTTTAAATATCATTTCAAACCAACATAAAAAGAACAGATTAGATTGATAACCTCATGTATCAGGATGTTGCAATAACTAAGTTATTAGCAAGTAAAAACATTCTATGTAAAATCACATGATACTACAATAATTTGTCATTAAGTCACATTAATTACTGAGAGCTCTCAGAGAAAGAACTGTCACTCATGGCCTTTGCAGTATTATTATTTTTTTTAAATCCAATACTTGCTTTTGACTGAACTTGGTCATTTCACAGCACTCTTGAACTGCTAAACCATGATTGAGAATCCAAAGAAGAAAATGGTATAATGGACAGTTCCAACCACCCATCAAACAGTTTATTAAAACCTGATCCATATGCAACTCATTGAGTTGCTTAGAAACTCTATTTCTGAAAGCTGGCTTTGAAATCACAATCCTCCTGTCTCAGCATCCTGACAAAATAAGATTTCAGCTGTGTACCACTACACCTGGTGATTGAAAAGCATTTTGAGAATTTTACAATTTTTCATAAAATTATAACAAGTGTTAAAATTTAAATCTGCTGCAGGTCTTGCAAATGTCAAGTACACTATGTCATTAAATAAATCTCTTTATATTCATCCCAGTTCATTCCACAAAAGCATCTCACTAAGGAATTTTGTGGGAAAATTCATGCGTGAAATAAAATGTGTCTCAAGGCCCAAGAGGTTATTTGTAATGGGGTTTGGCATCCAAATCATGTCATCAGTATAGCAAAGGATCTTTTAATTCTCATTTAATCAAATGATCTTTTAATTCTCTTCCCACTGGCTCAGATACTCACCTAAATACATCAAAAGGTGGCCATCCACCTGCCAGCTATATGCCTACACTATTGACCAGAAGTGGTAGGCACATCCTCACAGAAGATACTATGACTCTCCCAGAAGTCTGATTTCTGCACTGATGTACTCACCAGGACTAAACTCTACAGAGAATGTCCTCACCCCAGAAAAGTTCCATTCACTCATATGCTTCACACTGGGCAGTAGCAAGCATGCAACTCTTGCCTTTGGCAAATGGATTTTTCACATAAAAATTCTGACTGCATCAAGTGGTTACATGCCACTATGCAATATTTCTATTTAAACAGAAATATCAAATAGGCAATTGCCAAAACATCTTATTAGGTGGAATGAAAGTTTTCAGTACTCCTGGGGAGATTTCAAAACTATCTTTTAAAGACTAAGTGCATATTTGGTAGCTTAAGCTGCATTTATTGAAAACAAAAGTGCCAGAGCACTGTCTTTTGACCATTTGTTTCTAAATGAACACCATGAGATGTACCCCTAAAGGCTGGTAACAGAGATAGCAGTGACAATCACCCCATCTTTAGTATGTTTGATACATTTAATACTTGGACACAAGTACGTAAGAAACTTATCAATGACCACACAAGATCCATGACACTAGAATACTAGAGTGTGGGTGAGGTTTAACCCGGGACAGGCAGTAAAAACCGTACCCTGAGCAGAAATCGCTTTCTCCACAGCATGTACTGTACAATGAAGATCTGGTTGAAAGCTTTAGGTAGTACCTGAAGTAGAGCCACAGGCATCCTATGACACTTGTCAAAGGCCATTTGGTTCGACTCTATAGAGATTGGTGAATTCAGGAGCCATTTTTTTTAATTCTCATGCATATTCCAGCAATATGCTATGAAATTGTTCCAAGTCAAAGCAAAAATGGTCTTAATGTGGACCACCAAAAAAGCACTATGCAAATAAGAATTACTAAGAGATAAAAAAATCATTCCATTCTCAACCCTTTTTCCCACTTGATGGACGCATTTTTGGTTAAATATAATTTGTGGTAACCACAGACTACAACTAAAACCTTAAATTATAAATCACAGCCATTCATAGATGACATGAATACAGTTTATGTCATGGACATGGCAGGTTAATGTGGATCACTGAAATCTCACTCTTACAGCAGATGAGAAGCCAGGTTCTCTGCTGGAAGTCACGCTCTTTTTTCTTTGCAGGGTACCCGGGATAGGGGAAGAGTGTGGAAAGGCTCCACACATCAGGCAGAATTGCCAACCCTGTGGAACACACCTGGGAAATCTCAGGGCAGTGTACCATGGTTCCACAGTAAGGTAAGATGCCCTCACCATGGCATAAACCTGGGATCAGGTTTTCAGGAAACATACAGGATCTGGGCATGGTAGCATGTGTCTGTAATCTCAATGCTGATAGCATAAGAATTGAAATTTTAAACTAAGCCTCAGAAACACAGTGAGGCCCTCTATCAAAATAAAAAATAAAAAGTGCTAGGGATTGATTTCAGAGCTCAAGCACTTCAGACTTGATGATGTTGATGATGTAATTTTTCTCACCCCCTCCATTCTCTGACCCTAAGAATTATATCCAATACCTCTCACAATATTTCTTTTGTCACAACACATATAAAAGTCATAAAATATTTGAGGAGAAAATATCTGAACTAAACATGGGCCTGGAAAAATGTTTTTAAATTATGAGACCAGAATTTTAAATATCTTTTATTTGCTGAGTCCTTTATTGGAAAAAGTGGACTAAATGAGAGAACACATATTTAAGAAAAATAGAAAAATGAAAACTCTAAATTTTTTCCATATATTTCTATGTATAAAATTATACTGCATACAAGATTTTACACACAAGTGTATGCACAGTATATACAAGATTATGTCATAATGTTTGAGAGTTGACTAGAGATGCAAAAAAAAATACCCTAAAAAACAGAAAAATTGAATCTAATAATAAGAGAGATTTAACCCGGAAAAATATGAGGCTTTCTTGTCTTCATGCTGATGCCATCCTTATGCCCACTCCAGGGTGCATTTCATTACCTATAAATAGACAGAGTAGAAATGAAGGAACACACACTTTTCCACACCTACAATCATTTTCTCATAAAAAGTTGACTGCTGAAGGCACTGCATGACTACATCAGGGGGAGGAAGGAGGATCACAAGTTCAAATCTAGCCTCAGCAACTTAAGACCTAAGCAATCCAATTAGACCATGTCTCAAAATTTAAAATATATATATATAAAGAAGTGTGATTTGGCTCAGTGGTTAAGTATCTCCGGGTTGAATCTCTCATAACAAAACAAATAAATAAATAAAAGAAAAGAAAAATTTCTTCAAGTCTGAAAAAGTCCAACTGGATCTGAATCAACTGAAGGTCCCACTACATTTCTACATACAAGGCTTTTCTACACTGAGTTTTTCCATGATGCTCAAAGGGACATGAAAAGTTGAAAGTGTTACAACCTGTTTTAAAGAGCAGAAGTTTTGTCCCTGATATGAATAATTTTGTATTACAAAAACTGGGAAAGTTGAATACAACCCCACATTGCTTATCCACAGGATTTTTTACAGTATTAATGCATTCATAAAACTAAACAAATTAGAACACCTGAGCTTTTTATTTCTTACATGCATAGAATGTATTCATTTTGGCCTGATTCTTTCCAAAAGAATCTTCCCAGTCCATAGAGGAAACAGAAAATATAAGAACACTTTCCACATTTCTTACATTCACAGAGCTTCTCTACATGGGTAGTTTCATATGTGAGAAAAAAAAACTAGTCAGAAATATATTTTGATCAGTTGTAGAAAATCTCCCAGATTCAGAGGGCTTGTTTTCCAGTGTGAGGGAAGTGGCTTTAAAGGCAACAGAGAAAATGGATTGATTTGTCATATTTTTTTATATTTAAAGAGTTATTCAGTAAGATGTGGTGATATCTGCCTATAATCTCAGAGATTCGGGAGGCTAAGGCTGAAGGATCACAAGTTTGAGGCCAGTTTCAGCACCTTCACAAGACTCTAAGGAACACAGCACATAACTATCTCAAAATTAAAAAAAAAAAAAAAAAAAAAAAGAAATACCAATGTTGCTCAGTGATAGACTGCCACCAGACTAAAGCTCCATTACTATATATACACTTGGCAGTGTGACCTTTTTCTTGTCTTTGAAGGTGGAAAGAAATACTGATTTAACCACATTTAATAGTCAAAGGATTTTTCTCCAGTAAATTGTCTACATATTTATGAGTAAAACAGTAGTAACAATAGAATTTGCCAATTGTTTTCATGAGCAAAATCTCTCTACACTATGTGTTCTTCAATGTGTGTAAAGTTGAGGTGATGTAGCAAAGGCCTTTTCACATTTTTGATATTCATAGACCTTCTCTCCAGTATGCAATTTTTCATGTTGGTGAAGGTTAGAAGACGTAGCAAAGACTTTACCACATTGTTGACATTCATAGGGCTTCTCTCCAGTATGTGTTCTTAAATGATTTTGAAGGTAAGAAGACCGAGTGAACGCTTTGCCACACTGTTTACATTCATATGGCCTCTCTCCAGTATGAGTTCTTTTATGTGTTTGAAGGTGAGACGACTGAGTGAAGGCTTTTCCACACTGCTCACATTCATAGGGCCTCTCTCCAGTATGTGTTCTTAAATGATTTTGAAGGTAATAGGATTGAGTGAAGGCTTTTCCACACTGCTCACATTCATAAGGCTTCTCTCCAGTATGCGTTCTTCTATGTTTCTGAAGGTCAGAGAACTGAGTGAAGGCTTTGCCACACCGCTTACATTTATGGAGCTTCTCTCTTGTATGAGTTTTCACATGTACATGAAATTGACAGGATCTAGCAAAGGCTTTTCCACATTGTTTGCATTCATAGGACTTCTCTCCAGTATGTGTTCTTTTATGGTTTAGAAGACTAGAGGACTTAGTGTAGACTTTGCCACACTGATTACATGCATAGGGCTTCTCTCCAGTGTGAATTCCTCCATGTCTGTAAAGATCACAGGATCTAGCAAAGGCTTTTCCACACTGCTTACATTCATAGGGCTTATCTCCATTATGTGTTCTTTTATGGCTTAGCAGATAAGAGGACTGAGTGAAGGCTTTGCCACACTGATTACATGCATAGGGCTTCTCTCCAGTGTGAGTTCTTCCGTGTCTGTAAAGATCACTGGATGTAGCAAAGGCTTTTCCACACTGCTTACATTCATAGGGCTTCTCTCCAGTATGCGTTCTTCTATGTTTCTGAAGGTCAGAGAACTGAGTGAAGGCTTTGCCACATTGCTTACATTCATGGAGATTCTCTCTTGTATGAGTTCTTACATGTACTTGAAATTGACAGGATCTAGCAAAGGCTTTTCCACATTGTTTGCATTCATAGGACTTCTCTCCAGTATGTGTTCTTTTATGGTTTAGAAGATGAGAGGACTGAGTGAAGGCTTTGCCACACTGATTACATTCATAGGGCTTCTCTCCAGTGTGAATTCTTCCGTGTCTGTAAAGATCACAGGATCTAGCAAAGGCTTTTCCACACTGCTTACATTCATAGGGCCTATCTCCAGTATGTGTTCTTTTATGGCTTAGCAGATAAGAGGACTGAGTGAAGGATTTGCCACACTGCTTACATGCATAGGGCCTCTTTCCAGTGTGAGTTTTTCCATGTTTGTGAAGCTGATGGGATCTAGCAAAGGCTTTTCCACATTGTTTACATTCATAGGGTTTCTCTCCAGTATGTGTTCTCTGGTGTATTCTGAATAAAAAGGGATGATCAAATTGTTTCCCACATACCTTGCATTTAAAATGTGTATTCCCACTGTGCCTTATCGTGTGAGTTGGAAGACTTGTGAGTGTAATGAAGGTTTGATCATCTTGTTTATATTCATAGAATCTCTTTCCAGAATGAGTTTCTTCATGTCTCCTCAAAAAATATGGGAAAGGAATGGCTTTCCCAGATACCTCACATTTAAAAGGTTTGCCTCCACTGTGTGTTCTCATGTGTCTTTGAACAGCTGGGAGAGAAGAAAAGGCTTCACAACATTGTTGACCTTCATGGGGTTGCCATCCATGAGTTTTTTCATGTCTTTGAATGTCACTGGGACAACTGATGATTTTCCCACATACTGTACTTTCATAAGGTTCATCTGCAGATTGTATTAACATTTGTCTCTGAACACTTTCAAGAGAAACCAGAGATTGCCTGTACTGTTTAAATTCACATGGCTTCTCTTCACATTCCTCATGCTTGTAGAATTTGATTCCAGAGTGAGAATTGGTCTTCCTATAAAGGAAGGAAGGACATATGAAGTCTTTTGCACACATGATGCAGGCATTGGGACTTACTCTATTACACTATTTCTATTATCAGTGCTTATTTCATGCATGATTTTCTATTTATTTAGAGGTTTTAGACTGACATTACTACTAACATCAGGTAAAGGATAGAATAAGCTATCAATACTACTAACATCAGGAAAAGACTAGGTTTTCTGACTTGTACAAAGTGCCTAAATCTAAAGAAATTGAAATAAAGTAATCTTTTTCAACATAGCTTCCTTATGGCTAATATCCAAAGAGTGTTTTTCACATACACAATTTCATACCACTTTTTGCATGTGAACAACTTTGAAAAGACTGAACATCTTTTACAGTGATGTAAATATTTTTGGTAAAAAATTTAAGAAAATAAGTACATTTCAACTTGTGCATATATCTTTGGTTGGTTTGTTTTAAAATTTACATGATATTCTCAGATTCCCTCCAGGATTTCACTTGTGAGTATAATTACCTTAGATTGTTTCCAGAATTTTTGATCTGATCTTCAATGTCCTTGTCATTCCATTTGTTTTCTAAAATGACAAACCAGAAAAATCTTTTATAAATTTTGAGGAGCTAGTAATGCCTTTACGTGCTCTTTATGCTAAATAATTCACCAACTGATTGCCTTTTCAAATTCTACATAAATGACCAAAATCTTCATGAGTTCTCTAGTTGATTAATTAAAGAATCATCAATATTACCTATAAATGCCAGGTTTCTGAAGACTTCCAGCATCACGTCTATGTAAAGGTTCTTCTGAGATAGATCCAGCAAATCCCACTCTTCCACGGTGAAGTTCACAGCCACATCCTCAGAGGTCACTGAGATCTTAAAAATGTCACAAATGTGTATTGTAGTCCAGAATAGACTGACAGCTTGATAAATCTATACTTAACATGCATGCTATTCAGATGACTCTCTGACCTCTTGATTAATTCTATAATTTGGTTCATCAAATCTTTGTGGCACTCAATTCTTCTCAGACATTCCAATACTTGAACTGGGCCAATAGGAAGGCAAAAAGCAATGTGTTTTATACCCTTCCTTTGGTAAGTTCACAGTAAGTAAGGTGGGCTCCTGGGTCACCCCTCACTTCTGGGTTGGTTGCACCTCTATTACACATCCTAAAAATGTTCTGTGCAGTACAGAACTCATATTAGCACTCCTAATAGTACTTACACTTAGAAAAGAAAGACAACTTACTAGAAAATTGCTAGTGTCATGGAAAACAGCATGTGAGAGCAAATTATCCAACCACAGTGTTTCACTGCACCTACACAGTTAACATAGACAACATGGTATTTACTCATCTCTTGAAACTCTCTGAAAGTCCATTGTTCTACCTAAAAAGAGAATCCTAGAATCAGCCCCACTCAAAACTTCTAGGCATGGGTCACAAAGAAACTTCTCTCATAGACAACATGAAGACAAACTTTCAAACAGGTTGTCGGAATTTGTGAACTGGGGATTGAGCTCATCTATGTGATTACAGCAAGAGAGCAACAAGAAGGTTGAAGGTGCTTTATCCAGATAAAGACTTTAGTCAACTAGTAAACAAGTACAATAATTAATAAACACAAAAATTTGATAATTTCTTGTGGTCACTTTCAAAGCAGAATTGTGTAATGGAAAGAACGCAGGTGTCTTATAAATACCTCAATGGAACAAAGATGTCACCTTGTCCCAACAACAACCTTACAAAGTTTTATGAGACTCAAAACGGTCTTCTTAATAAACAACAGGAACTACTATTCTAAATCTCATAGCAACAATGAATGTCCAACAGTTGAAAAACTCTTATGAACAGCAGTCAGTTCACTACCATAGGAACATTCATGTACCTCACAGCCATGTTCTGAACAAAACTCTTTGAGCAAGGATGGACCACATGTACAATGGATGTCTGTTGTGAAAGAGTTTTCTCGTGCCTGTAATGATGCTGGTGCAAACAAAACTAAGGTAAAAGCATTTCCAGATTGTGGTAAAGCAGCAGGGTTGCAAACCAGAATCATCACATATCTAACACAGTTTGGGTGTGAAACAGGTCACTCCATGTACATGTGAGTATGCTGAGATGTCTGCACAATGACAGAAAAGCCAAAAAGATTATCTACCAGAATGTGCCCCTGCCACTGATACACAACCATACTCAAAGACTTACAACAGGTGACCTCCTGAGCAGCATAGTATCAGCAGAGGTGAGCAAGAGACCCAGAGGAAGCTTTCAATGTGCTGGCCTTCTAAGCATGAAAAGATCACAGACACCAGGTGTCTTGGATACAGATCACAATGATGGTCCAGGCAAACTGGAATCTAGTTGGCAAAGGGCATGACATACCACTATTCTGAAGAAAAAAGTCCATTTATTATACATTCACATGTGAAAGACTCAAACACTTTTTTTTTTAATATTTTTTTTTATTGGTTGTTCAAAACATTACAAAGCTCATGGCATATCATCTTCCATACATTTGATTCAAATGGGTTATCAGCTCCCATTTTTACCCCAAATACAAGTTGCAGAATCACATCGGTTACACATCCACATTTTTACATAATACCATATTAATGACTGTTGTATTCTGCTACCTTTCCTATCCCCTACTATCCCCCCTCCCCTTCCCTCTCCTCTTCCCTCTCTACCCCATCTGCTGTGGTTTAATTCTCTCCCTTTTTTTCCCCTTTCCCCTCACAAACTCTTATATGTAGTTTTATGTAACAGTGAGGGTCTCCTTCCATTTCCATACAGTTTCCCTTCTCTCTCCCTCTCTCCCACCCCACTCGTCTCTGTTAAATGTTAATCTTTTCCTCATGCTCTTCTTCCCTGTTCTGATCTTGGTTGCTCTCTTTATATCAAAGGAGTCATTTGGCATTTGTTTTTTAAGGATTGGCTAGCTTCACTTAGCATTATCTGCTCTAATGCCATCCATTTCCCTGCAAAATCCATGATTTTGTCATTTTTTAGTGCTGCGTAATACTCCATTGTGTATAGATGCCACAGTTTTTTAATCCATTTATCTACTGAAGGGCATCTAGGTTGATTCCAAAGTCTAGCTATTGTGAATTGTGCTGCTATAATCATTGAAGTGGCAGTATCCCTATAGTATGCTCTTTTGAGGTCCTCAGGGAATAGACCAAGAAGGGCAATAGCTGGGTCAAATGGTGGTTCCATTCCCAGCTTTCCTAGGTATCTCCATACTGCTTTCCATATTGGCCGCACCATTTTGCAGTCCCACCAGCAATGTACAAGTGTACCCTTTTCCCCACATCCTCGCCAGCACTTATTGTTACTTGACTTCCTAATGGCTGCCAATCTTACTGGAGTGAGATGGTATCTTAGGGTGGTTTTGATTTGCATTTCTCTGACTGCTAGAGATGGTGAGCATTTTTTCATATACTTATTGATTGACTGTATGTCTTCCTCTGAGAAGTGTCTGTTCAGGTCCCTGGCCCATTTGTTGATAGGGTTGTTTGTTATCTTATTGTTTAATTTTTTAAGTTCTTTGTATATTCTGGATATTAGGGCTCTATCTGAAGTGTGAGGAGTAAAAATTTGTTCCCAGGATGTAGGTTCCCTGTTTACCTCTCTTATTGTTTCTCTTGCTGAGAAAAAACTTTTTAGTTTCAGTAAGTCCCATTTGTTTATTCTTGTTATTAACTCTTGGGCTATGGGCGTCCTATTAAGGAATTTGGAGCCCGACCCCACAATATGTAGATTGGAGCCAACTTTTTCTTCTATCAGGTGCAGAGTCGCTGGTTTGATATCTAGCTCCTTAGACTCAAACACTTTTAAGATGCTTACAAAAGGTTTCAACTATTTATTCATTTATTTATTTTGGTAGGGCAAAATAAAAGAAAAAAAGATAAGCAGAGATTGAACCCATGGCACTTCACCACTGACATACATGCTCAGCATACTTTTCATTTTAAGGCAGTACTCACTAACTTGTTCAGGGCCTAGTAGGTGGTGGCGGCAGTTAGCATCTAAATTAATGATTCTCCTCCTTGAGCCTCCCCAGCTGCTGGGATTACAGGCAGGCACCCCTGCACCAGTGAAAATTTAGTTTTTTAAAACAATACGATAAACAATTTTGTAAAAATAATATGCAGTAAATACAAGGATAAGCATGCATACCAAAATGATACAACAGGGAGTCTGGAAATATCACAGTACTGCAATGAAATAAAACAGAACAGAAAGCCTGGAAATATTCTGATTCTGTCATAAGCTAGAAGGTAATACAACCCCAAAATAACCTAACACAAATATAGCCAATTGATCTTCAAAGAAAGAAAGTCATTTACACCCAAGATTGAAGTGGTTCCAGGGAGAGAGAGCTGCTCCACACATACCTCCAGAGAAAAGTGGAAACACAAGAAGAACCATCAGAACAAGAATTTCATCATGGCCAAAAGCGCTGAAAGGATCCCAACAGCTCCATAAAGCAGTCACAAGGAAGAATGGAGGAAGCAAAGTGTGACCTTCTCTAGCCCTTCAGAAGAGCAGCAAGCAAAGTGTGACCTTCTCTAGGCCTTCAGACTGACCCTCTCTGGTACAGGACAGGGGCCTGACATTCCAATGTGAGAGCATGGTCACTGTCTCCAGAGTGCACACAGCAGATCTGATGTAAGTTTGGCCAATTAATACTAAAATCATTATGGAACTATATTAATGTATAAAACAAACTCTCCCTCTTCTATTTCAGAAGTGATCATTTTGAAAAATAAGCAGAAATTCCTTAAAAGAAATTAAGTAAACAAACAGCCTGCATTAGAAAAGTATAGCAAATCATTGTTTACTCTCTCAACCATCAACTAAAATCTGATTAAAATGAAGCTTCAGAGAGAGACCAGACTCCAGAATTCCTGGGTTAAAGTTTATATTTATGTATTTGTTTGTTTATATTTTACACCAATGATTGAAACCAGGGGTACTTAACAAATGAGCAATTTTAAAATATTATTTCTAATTTGAGAAAAAAATTCTAAGTAGCTCAGCACCTAAGTTGTTGAGGATGGCTTTGAACTTGGGATCCTCTTGTGTAACACTATTCAGTGGCTGCGATTACATGTATGTATAACTGTGCCAGCCATAGGCTAAACTTTACAAATAATTGTCTGGAATTATTAATGTGCATGGACCTGAAACAAAACAGAAACATACAAAACTGTCCAGAACAAGGAAGACTCTGCAGTTACACTTTGAGACATCACCACAAGTCTGTAGGGTCTGACACCACACAGCAAAGCAGCAGACAGCAGGGCTTCACTGGCCATTCAACAACAGCAAAACACACAGCCTTCTCAGGATCACAGCAACACTCCCCAGAATAGGCCACATTCTGAGCCATAAGCCTCACCTCAGCAAGTGTGCAACACCAGTGAACTCCTAAGTATGCCCAAAGAACATGGGAGCTAAGCAGAAATGAGATCAGAAGCAGCTGGAAAGCCTCCAGGAAATGGGAGATGCAACACAGGACTCTAAACAGACTCAGGAGAAAGAGGTGATGCAAGGGAAAACTTGACCTTGTTTAGAAAAAAATGAAATGTAAAAGTCCAACATGGGAAACAGCACAGATGTTGTGTCAGTGGTATCTATAGTATCCAAAATATTATCTAAAAAGCAATCATTAAACCTCAACTTAAGAAAACCAGAGAATGAAAACCAAGGTAAGTGTAAATTAAGCACAGGCAAATAACATAAAGGGTATTGATGAAACCACAATCAGGAAGTCAGCAGTCTGCAAAACCAAGTTCTTCATGGAGATCAGCATCACTGATAAACTGATAGGAGGATAAGGAAACAGTGCACAAGGGTGAGGTTATGGCTCAGTAAAGAGCTTGCCTAGCACCAGTGAAGCACTGGGTTCAATCCTTACCACCACATCAAAGGAAGTAAATAAGACTAAGGTATGAGAAATACTATGACATTAAAGTAAGAAGACAACAGAGGACAGAGAAACTACACATTAGAATTAAAAGAACCATTGTTACCATTCATGGGCACTTCAAAAATATCATGAACATGTGCTCGATAAAATTAGATAACTTAGAGGAACTGGCCCAATACTTTGAGAGAAACAATCTCTCTCTTTTTCTTATTTTAAATTTTTTTTAATTGGTTGTTCAAAACATTACAAAGCTCATGATATATCATCTTTCATACATTTGACTCAATTGGGTTATGAACTCCCATTTTTACCCCAAATACAAATTGCAGAATCAATCCAGTGGCGCAATTGGTTAGCACGCGGTACTTATGAGAAACAATCTCTTATAACTTACACAGAAGTGCAAATACACAAAACAGATGAGCCCATGCCTACTGAAGAAACTGACTCAATAACTGATTGCTATCCAAAAGAAAACATAGGGACTCCCAGCGTCACCAGTTGCTGTGTGCACATGGAGGACTGAGCTAGCTTGCAATAAACACTTCTTTGCTGCTTAAAAACAAAAACAAAAACATAAGGCTCTGATACATCATACAGGCTTCCAAAAGGCAAATAGGAATAACCACCAATTTTCTACATTTCTTTTCTACCATGAAGAAGCAGAGAAAACAACTTCCAGTTTCTTCTGAGGCACATGTTACAATATTAACAAAATAAACACGATTAAATAAGGGAGCTATGAATTTCTCTCATGGTTATAAAAGCAAAATACCTCCACAAACATTACTTAACTAAATACAAAAATGAGTAAAAAGGATCATACAACAATTCCAAGAGAGAATTATTACACCTATGCAAGGTTGATTAAAAATTTAAAAACTAATTAACATCATCCATCACAATAGAAAGCTAAATAATAAATATCATGGTTATATCAATAGTAAAGAAAAAAGTCGAGAATAATGAAGAAATATACTGAAGCTCAGAAAATCACAAATTTCTCTAGAGAGAGACATGAACCTTTACTCTATGTGAAATAAATCAAAGAATCATGAACATCAACAAGATGATATCAGGGTTGTAAAGCACAAGGTTAACAAATAGGAAAATTGTTATACTGACGGCAGCAGCAAGCTGAGCACAGAGGCAATGCCGGGGATCCCTGAACTAGTTGAACTATCTACAGTGACAACAGCCAGGAGAATCCCAGCTTTGTGGCCAGCATGGGCTGTTTTACAAGACTGTCTCTAAATAAATAAATGAACAAATAAATAAATGTACTAAAAATGTAGGTTAATGATAGAGTACCCTTGAGTCCAACACCCAGCACCAGAAAACAAAATATTAGCATAAACATACACCAGTTACATAGCACACATACAAAGAAAGAAAGAAAGAAAGAAAGCAACATTCATATATAAAACTGAAAAAAAATCTGTATGACAAAAAGTGCAAGTTTTTAAAGAGAGAAGAAAAGACCAGGCAAATATGTGGAGATATTTCATGTTCATATTGGAGAAGCTTCAGTGTAATCATCAATTATTATCAATTTTGTTATGGATTCAATAAAATCAAAATAAAACACCTTTTATATTTCATTAACAGTCATAAGAGACCCATAACAAAATAAAATAATGAAAAATAATTCCATAGAATGGACATTATCTGAGGTTGAAACTACTAAAAGGCTACAATCATCAAGACAGTGGTATTTGGCACAGTAGAAATATACTCCACTGGTATTTAACAAATAAGCAAAGGAGAAATGCAAAATATACTTTCTAGAAAAGTGTTGGCAAAGCACCTGTACACTAGCATGAAAAGAAATGGAGAATAGTTCCTTCACAAATGTCACAAATTCAGCTCTCAGTGGAGACTCAGTTTACAAAAATGACACAGAGCTGGAGCTGCAGCTTTAGCAAAGCACCTGGCAGGCACTTAGGAGGCTGTGGATTCTCTACCTAGCACCAAAATATTGCCTATACATCCTCCAACTAAATTCAAAATTTAGAACTTTATAAAAATAACACAGAAGTACTTACAAACAAATGTGGACTTGGCATGAAAGCTTCATATGCAATATGAGAAACATGATCTGTGAGTGAAACACTAGTAAACAGAACTTTATCAAATTGATGTTTCCATTTTTCAAAAGATATACTTAAGAGAATAAGAAGACAAGCAGAAAAACTGGAAAAATGTTTTTAGAACACATAATAACAATGGACTGGTGTTCAACATACATGAACAACAACTTAGTAAGAAAGCAAGCAACCAACTTAAAACTGGGCAGAAGGTCTGAAGAGAACTCACACGGGCAGCACAGAAAGACAGTGAAAACATAAATCATCAAGAACTCTTTCCCTGCTCATGTGAATGGAAAGGGAACAGATACTTTGGAAGATACTCATGTGCTTACAAAATCAATATTGTGCACTCTACAATTAACTCAGGGGCACCTTTCAAGAAGTGAATGGAAAAACTACAATGTTACTACACAAAGAATATCACACATAAAATGAGCTCTCCAGCCTGGAAAGATACAGCACCCTTCAATGCAGACTGGTAAGTGAAAGAAGCCAGTCTCAAATGGCCAAATGCAGTAAGACTCCAAGTCGACATAGTTCCATACCTTATGGAGGAAATAGCATGACAATGGGTGCCAGAGACTTAAGGCATGTGTAGAGAGGAAATGTTGAAAAGTAAGAAGGGACAAAAAGAAGAATCACAAATTCTCAGAGCAGTGAATCTCTTCTGTACGACCTTGTCATGTAGAATACATGACACACACAAGGATATCACAAAGAGGAGGAAACCTAAGGTCATGTATGTTTTGGACTAATGATAATGTGTTGCTTCATTCCCACTCTTCATCAAATACACTCAACTGGATCATTAACTAACACACATCCTACACCAATGCCAGATGTTGAAAACAGTGGAGACTATAAGTTGGATACAAGGGGTGTATGATACTATGTGTAATGGTTCACCTGAATTGTCGCCTTGATTGGATTCAGAGATGCTGATGATAATGAAACTTTTGAGTGGTTCTATCAGGGTGTGGCTAGGAGTGCCTGCCATGAGGGATACCAAAGTGGAGAATTTCCTTAGATATGGGAAACATCAACTAAATAGGATGATGGCTTGGATGGAATAAAAGTTGGAAGAACAAGGCAGCAGCATCAAAGCAAGCTGGATTCTTTTCAGATGGCTTTTCCTCTGCTGCTGTGATCACCTGAAGATATCAGACTTTCCCTTCTTCACTCTTCCAAAGCAGATTCTGCCAGGATATTTCCAGGGAGTGTCCAAAAGCACTGGATCACAGACTAGGGTACCACCATCAAACCCTTTGGTTCTGAAGCTTAAGTATCTTGGACTGCACATCTTCTACTTCTATAGCTCTCAAGCCTGAAGATGGCCACTGTGGACTATCCAGCTTCTGGTCATGTAACACAATCTAATAAATATCCTTTTAAAATTATACTTCCTCTCCATTCTGTTCATCTAGAGAACCCACTACACTACAAAAGCCTACAACTACTCTAAGAAATGAACTTAATTTAATAAACAAGTGGATAAAACATCATACCATGGAATATTCACAAATTATACAAAAGAATTAATATTACATAATGGATACATTTTCCATAATAATGCAAGAACAAAGGAAAGTGGATCTCACACACACAGACACACACACACACACACACACACACACACACACAAACACACACACTATGGAGAAAAGAAATAAAATGGATTTTCAATACTGTTTTCATCTAGAGAAATGGATAATATATTTTCAAAAGTCATTATAATGGGATTCATCCCAGGGATGTAAGGCTGCTTCAACACACAGAAATCAAGAAACATAATTCATCCTATTAATAGAATTAAACACAAGAATCATATGATCTCTCAATATATGTAGAAAAAAGCAATTGACAAAATACAGCACAACTTCATGTTCAAAACACTACAGAAAATAGGGACAGTAGGAACACACCTCAACATTGTAAAACTATATCTGCTAAACACAAGGCCAGAATCATTCTAAATGGGAAAAAATGAAAGCATTATTGATGAAAACTGGAGAAAGATAAGCGTTTACTTTTTCACCACTTTTATTCAACATCATCCTTGAAACTCTAGTTAGAGCACTTAGAAGAAAAGAAATTAAAGGAATACAAATAGGTAAACAAGAACTCAAACTATCAATATTTGCTAATGATATGATTATATATCTAGAAGATCCAAAAAATTCCACGAGAAAATGTCTAGGTGTCATAAATGAATTCAGCAAAGTAGCAGGATATAAAATCAACACCCATAAATCAAATGCATTCCCATACATCAGCAATGAATCTTCTTAAAGAGAAATTAGAAAAACTACTCCACTCACCATAGCCTCAAAATTAAACAAAATACCTGGGAATCAATCTAACAAAAGAGGTGAAAAACCTCTGATTTAAAATATACAACACTAAAGAAAGAAATTGAAGAAAACCTCAGAAGATGGAGAGATATCCCAAGATCCTGGATAGGCAGAATTAATATTGTCATATGGCCATACTACCAAAAGTGTTATGCAGATTAATACAATTCCTATTAAAATCCTAATGAAATTCTTCATAGAAAAAGAAAAAGCAAACGTGAAATTTATTTGGAAAAATAAGAGACTCAGAATAGCTAAAGCAATGCTTAACAAGAAAAGTGAAGCAGGAGGCATCACAATACCAGACCTTAAAATACACTACAGAGCTACAGAAACAACAACAACAACAAAGCTGCAAAATATTGGCATCAAAATAGATTTGTAGACCAATGGTACAGAATTGAGGACACAGACACAAACCCACTTAAATATAGTTATCTCATACTAATCTAAGGTGCCAAAAACTTTCAGTGGAAAAAAACAGAGCCTATTCAACAAATTGTGCTGGCAAAAAGGGAAAAACATATGTAGCAAAATGAAATCAAACCACTATCACTCAATCTGCACAAAAATCAACTCAAAATGGATCAAAGACTTAGACACTAAATCAGAGATTTTGCACCTAACAGAAGGAAAAATAGGCCCAAATCTTCACACATTAGCCTAGGATCTGAGTTCCTTAACAAGAATCCTAAAGCACAAGAAGTGAAATCAAGAATCAATCAATGGAATGGATTCAAATTAAAAAGCTTCTTCTCAGCAAAGGAAACAATAATGTAAGAAGAGAGCCTACATGATTGGAGAAAATCTTTACCACATGCACCTCTGATAAAGAATTAATCTCTAGGATATATAAAGAACTCAAAAAACTTAACACCAAAAAGCCAATAACCAAATCAAAAAGGGCAAAGGAAAGGAACAGATATTTCACAGAGGAAGAAATACAACTGATCAACAAATATATGAAAAAAAGTTCAACATCCCAGGTAATTAGAGAAATGCAAATCAAAACTACTCTAAGATTTCATCTCAGTACTGTCAGAATGACAATCATCAAGAATGCAGGCAACAATAAATATTGGTGAGCATGTGGGGAAAAAGGTACACTCATACAATGCTGGTGGGACTGCAAATTGGTGCAACCACTATGGAAAGCAGAATGGAGATTCCTCAGACAACTAGGAATGGAACCACCATTTGACGCAGCTATCCCTCTCCTCAGTCTATACCCAAAGGACTTAAAATCACCATATAGAGAGTGATGCAGTCATGTCAACATTTATAGCAGCTCAATTCACAATAGCTAGATTATGGAACAACCTAGGTTTCCCTCAATAGATGAATGGATAAAGAAAATGAGGTACACATATTTAATGGAATATTACTGAACTTTAAAAAAGACTGAAATTATGCCTTTTGCCAGTAAATGGTTGAAGTTGGACAATATCATGTTAAGTGAAATTAGTCAATTCTATAAATCCAATGGCCAAATGTTTTCTCTAATATGTGGATGCTAATTTACAATAAAGTCAAGGGGGAGGGTGCTAGGGAAAAATAGTGTTACCTTAGATTAGGTAGAGGGAAGTGATGGGAGGGAAGAAGAGGGGATGTGGGGATGGGAAAGATAGTAGAAGAAAATAAACATTGTTATTGTATGTATATGTGTGACTACATGAACAATATGATCTGCAAGATGTACACCCAGAAAAATGAGAAGTTATTTCCCATCTATGTATAATACACCAAAGTATATAAATGCATCCTACTATCATGTATAATTAAAACAAATTTAAAAAAAAATTTAAAAATATATAAACTATTTTCTACAGATATGGTGGTCAGTGCTTTTAATGCTAACAGCTTGAGAAGCTGAGGCTGGAGGACCACAAATTTCAGGATAGGCTGGATAACATAGCCAGATGCTGTCTTATAATAAAATATATAAAAGGGCAGCTGATGAAGAACAGTAGAATAAATCAGACATTATTACCCTATGTGCATATATAACTACACGACTGGTATGAATATACATTATGTACAACCAGAAAATGAGAAGTCACACTCTATTTATGTATGATGTGTCAAATTGCATTTTACTGTCATGTATAAGTAATGAAAATCAAGTAAAATAAGTAAATAATTTTCTGCAAAAACCAACAAAACAAACAAAAAGGGCTGGGGATGCAGCCCAAGATTCAGTATCCCTAGTACAAGTAACCAACTGCTTTATTTTCTTTAAAACAGTTATTTTACCCATTCATGGGATGTGCCAAGTGATTATTCTTTACCCTCAATTATGATATTCAGAAACAGAAAACAAATGCTTTCAAAAGTGTTATTCTTGCCAGGGATACTGGAACAGGCCTATAATCTCAGGGACTCAGGAGGCTGAGGAAGGAGGATCACAAGTTGAAGGACAGTGTACAAAACACCTGGAATAAGATCTCAAAAATTTAAAAAGAGGGAAAAAAAAATGGGTGGCTGGGATGTCTCGGAGAAAGCTTCCCTAGTTTTGATCCCCAGTTCAAAAACAAAATATTCTTTCCAATATTTCTCTAGAGGAAAAGTGAAAATTAATAGACTGTGTCCATTTGAAACACAGGGGAAGACCAGATTTTTATGACGGGAAGTGGAAAAGATGGGGCATTTTAGAACGCAGGAGGCAACTGCAGTTTGAAAGACCTACAGCAGCTTTCGGAGGAACTAAACTGCGGGAAGGAAAGTGGATTTGGGATCCCGCTTCCTACACATTTGGAAGAGTGGGGGCGGGCCACCAGCAGGGAGGGGAGGGGAAGCTGGGGACCTGAGCCGCCCATTTAACAATGGAAGCCAAGGGACAGGTCCCAGGGCCACCTGCCAGCGGGAACTGGGCCTCATGCTCCACAACTGACCTCAGGGACTGGATACCCAGCTGAATCCTTGGGGCCAGAGAGCAGAAGCCCAGGGCCATGGCCATGGAGGACTAGGCTGCACCCTCTGCACCAACCTTGGGCGCCCAACATCCAGCTCACCCTGCGGGACCAGCGGCAGAGGCTTAGGGTCAGCCGCCAGGAGGTGACTTCAAGGTTCTTGCATCCAGCCCAACCCCCAGGACCAGGGGACAGAGACCAGGGCAACCTCCAGAGGAGACTCTGCCAGGCTCTGCAGCTCACCCGTTTGTGGGGCCCCAAGGCAGGTGCTGACCCCATACCTTCAGCTCTGGGCACAAACTCACCATTTTTGCCTTCCTTGGGGACCCAGAGTTGTCTCTAGGAACCTCCGGGAACCAGAGATGGAGGGGGCACAGGCTGCTCAGAGTCACCTAGGCCTTTTGGGCAGAGCACGTGGGGCCCGGAAAGGGAAGAGCGTACTTGGTCCGCAAGAAAAGCCCGTGAGATTTCCAAAGCCCGCCCTTTCCCATTGTTGTAGGATCTGATTGGACACTTCCACCCCAGCGTCTCTGATGGGCCGCCCTTAGGCACGCCTCTGCATTGTGACTGACAGCTGAGTTTATCCAATCACTACCCAAAACTGGCTAGAGTGGCAGATCCTTGGCCCCAGCCCTTTTCAGGTGCGACTTTTTAGCTAGGCTGAGAACTAATCCAGGTGGGAAACCTTTGATTGGAACCTGGTACAGTTGGTAACATCTGGGATTGAGCTCTGCCTCAGGGAGACTGCTTTCCCAGCATGGGTGATGCCCTGGGTTTTAACCTCACCACAGAAACAAACAACAATTAAAACAAACCAACAAACAAAAAAAAGTGACTTGGGGGAGGCGGAGGCAGGAGGAGCCCAAAGTTCAGGGTCAACATCTACAAACAGGGAGAACCTAGCTTAAATTAAAATAAAGAGGGTTGGGGATCTATTTCAAAGAGCGAGCCCCACAGGGATTATCCCACAGAACCTCAAAGAAAAAGAGACCTCTATGCATATATAGAATCAGCTGGTGCGACCTCAGGCAACTCAGCAAGACAGTCTCAAAATTTTTGAAACAATATTTAAAGTTATCACATATATCACACATGTATGATATCTAAAAATGAAACGAATTTGACAATTATTTCAGTAATTCTCCTCACTTCCTGGCCACTGATCTTAAGAGGAGAGAGCCTGAGCAATTGGTGTTGGTGATTTGGCTCAGTGTTCTCTCCCCAGCAGAATGGGGGTGGAAGGAAGGCAATGTGCCATGGAAATAAAATGGGTGCCTTGTTCTTAATGTAGGTGATCCACATGAAGACTTTGTGAAGTCTTCCACTGTTAGAGTCTGTAAACAAGTCTGGATGGCGCCTGGCAAAATGCCAGAGGGAGTGGTTTGTAAAGTAACAAAAGCGAGCCATTAAGTGTGGAGATTCCTGATTGGTTGACTGCTGTATCTAGTTTATGCTAATTAAGATAAGCTGTGCAAAATGTATAAATACCTCTGTTATCCTACAATAAACGGCTTCCATTCCTGCTGCATCAACGTACACAGTAGTTCGTCACCCCCCCCCCCCCCCCCCCCCCCCCCGTTATTCTGCTGCAGCCGGACTGCGGCATTCCACATGTGGCACACTGTCCCAAATTCATTCTACCTAACTATGTCACTCATGGATAATAGAGACAGGGGGCTAATTATGAAGAGTCATATTCCCACAGGTGTAGAAGAGTGGCCACATGCCAGTTGAGGGCTGAGAACTCAGGTGTTTATTTTTCCCCTCTGCAATGGGCATTGAATCCATGGCAGGGGCACTGTAACCCTGAGCCACATCCCCAGACCCCTTTTTTATTGTGGTACAAAGAAGGTGGGTGGGAGCATAAATGTAATGGGTTTGAGAATAAAACTCAGGATGGGGACTCCAATTTACTATTGACAAATGAAGCACAGACAAATAAAAAAGATCAGACTGGGCATGGTTGCACACATCTGCAATCCCAGTGGCTCCAGAAGCTGAGGATGGAGGATTGGCAGGTCAAAGCCAACATCAGCAATAGCGAGTCAGTAAGCAACTTAGTGAAAACATGTCTCTTAAACAAATACAAAATAGGGCTCGAGATGTGACTCAGTAGCCAAGGTGCTGTGAATTTAATTTCCAGTACCAAAAATAAATAAATAAATCCTAATTAAATCATTGGTCTCCTTTTAACTTTCTCAAAAGACATTGAATTACAGAATGCAATAAGTATTCTAGCCAGTTACTGTTTAATCTGGAATTTGACAGCTATATGACATATACAAAATAATATGCCAAAATTAAATTAAAAAAACGATTTTCAGCTGTCTGTGTAGGAGGGTGGATATATGTGTGTGTGTGTGTGTGTGTGCGCGTGTGTGTGTGTGTCTGTGTGTGTGTGTGTGTGTGTGTGTGTGTGTATATATATATACAATTTCTTTTTGAAACCAGGGATTAACCTGAGGTCTGCCTAAACACTGAGCCAAATTTTTAGCTCTTTTTAGTTTATTTCTTTTTCTTTTCTGTTTTTTTTTTTTTGGTTGTTGTTTTTTGAGACAGGGTCTTGCTAAATTGTTTAAGGCCTCACTAAGTTGTGAGGCTCGTTTTGAACTTCCAATCCTTCTAACTCAGCCTCCCAGGTCACTGGAATTACAGGGTGCACCACAGTGCCCGGCAGTGTATTTCTTTAAATGACCTAATGGAAGACGGTAAAACCCAGGTGATGATCCAGAAGAAGGTATACCCCCTAGTACTCAGGCAATGAGAAATGAAGGTGGGTAAAAGTACCTTGTTCACCAGAAAATAAAATGCTGACTGTACTGTTTTCTGTGTGCCTTCTCCCACAAACATTTCATCTTGAAAGACCTTCAATAAAACCCGTGCTTTCTCTGTACATTTGTCTCAGTCTTTTGTTATAGTTAAAGCTCATCTCAGAGTTTCATAAACTGACTTCCAGACCACTCATGTGTAATCAAATCAAGCCTTTCTTGAAGCACACCAGTGGCGGCTGACCACAACATAAAGCTGTTTTCCTGATAAGCCCTGAAGAATTGCAAGGGTGCTTCTTATAAACCTGAAAACTACAGAAGGGATGTCTGGGGGTCTGGCAATGCAACAAGCCAGGTTACAGAAGCGGGAGAGTGCAGTCAAGGGGCAGGAAGCCTAACCAATCATGGTTAGCCCAATCCCCCCAGTTACTGAAACAGAGCCTGTCACCCTAGTTACAGAAACAATGCCCCATTAGGCAGTTCCATGTTCTTAAAGGTTTCTCTAGCAAAAGGAAAAGAACATCTTGCCCCAGTCATGACCCTTCTACTTGGCACAGTTGTTTCACAGGATGAAGTCATGAAACACAATGGAGTCACATTTGCTCCTACTATCACACTTTTAGGGAACAGAAAGATGACAATGGTGGGAACAGAAGGTTAAAAGAATAATCCTATACTGGGCTGGGGATGTGGCTCAAGTGGTAGCGCACTCACCTGGTATGCGTGTGGCCCGGGTTCGATCGTCAGCACCACATACAAACAAAAGATGTTGTATCCGCCGATAACCAAAAAATAAATATTAAAAAAAATTCTCTCTCTCTCTCTCTCCTTCACCTCTGTCACTCTCTCTTTAAAAAAAAAGAAAAAAAATTAAAAAAAAAGAATAATCCTATAAAATGAGACAGCTGTGCTGACCCCCATATGCATTTTTTGCTACAAAGCGATTTACCTTCAACGCTGCCTGGTCTAAGGAGGTAGGTTACATCTCATTCCTCAGCAAACTACTTGTGATCTGCATAGGAAATGCAGGCAGGACTCACCCTAAGAGGAACCAGAGTTACTTTGCAGGGAGAGATTTTTTGAGACTTTTCACAGGCCAGATTTTGAAAGATAAGTTTAACTCGTTGGATAAGAATCCAATGAGAGGTGGCTGGAGTTGTGGCTCAGCCGTAGAGCACTCGCCTTGCATGTGCAAGGCCCTGGGTTTGATCCTCAGCACCACATATAAATAATAAATAAAATAAAGTTATTGTATACAGCTACAAAAAAATAAAGAATCCAATTAGAACTGCTCATCATGAGCCAAGGTGACATAGATTTAGTTGCCATTACAGTGGGTTCTTGAAGTTTGGATGTCACCCTGTGGTCAGTCAAAAGTTAAGTGGTGGACCTGGGCAGGACTCTCTGAAATCTTGTCTGGAACTCCAATAAAACTGGAGTTCAGAAGGGGAACACTCTCCCTCTCCTCTCTGAGAGGACCCAGTCTACACCTTTAGAGTGTCCCCTTCCCCTGTTTCTAGCCCTTCAGTAAGCTCATGCCTATTATTTGGCAACACGTCTCAAGTTTTTCTGACTTGATTCCAAGAATTGAGGTTTGAAGGGGGGTCTTCACACTGCTTCAATATCACAGAAGTTGCCAGGTCTGCAACAAGGTCATCTTTGTGTTAGAACAAGTGAGCATATTTGTCACACATGATGACACATCTCTAGGCCAATACATAGAGAACCAAAAGAAAATCATTGAAGAAATTCTGTAACCTCACTTGCAGTGGAAGCATAAATGAGTCAGACTCCATCATTCCTCCTGCATTAAGAAATCCTGCAGGAGGAGTGGGAAGTGTGTGGGAAGGGCGCCCCCTGCCTGGCTCCTGCGGGATCACACAGCTGCCCCACTCTCAGCACTCCTGTTAGCCTCAGACTGTGTCACCTGAGCAGGGAGCAGAGATGGGACCTCAGATTCCCCAGGCTTCAGAGGTGCTGGGTGTTTGCACAGAGCATGTGGATAACCTCGGGAAAACGGGTAGATAAAATAACACTGCCGGACTCAGTGATACCCAGTCTGTAAATAAAATACAAACATTTTCATTAGTGATCAGGCATTTTGATGATAAAAATCTGTGAGATTCCACAGCATCTGAGAATAAAGGGCAAAGGGACTTCACAGCTCCATCTGCATGAATGTTACCCTCTGTCAGAGGTCCAGGAATCTTCGTGTGGCTAGATATATCGGTGAAAATAATGTGGGATGTGTGATTGTGTAAAAGAGTTTAAAGGAGAGAGAGAGAGAGAGAGAGAGAGAGAGAGAGAAAGAGAGAGAGAGAGAATAAATTAGAATCCAAACGAGGGCATAACACAGCCATGGAAATATGAGGCACTAGCTTAGCTGTATACTGAGAATTTGTAATAACATTTAAAATAGTAGAAAACAATTTCAGCATTAGGATAATGGTAGCTAACTCAGCTTGCTATGGAAAAATCTGAGGTAGAGTATAAGAGTCACTTTATTTATCATTAATAAAAACAGACATTATTCCTCTTTGTTTACCTCCATCTGTATACACCACAATTTCATCTATAAGAGAAAGAGTAGAAATTAAGGAAAAAGGCTATAATGCAGGAACCACATACACCAAAGACAATTGTCCATCATGAGGCATGTGAAAACAATGGGCACTAAAATTTTAGTTAATACAGCTTGATAATAGGTTGAACTGTAAGTATTAAAGATATAGGGTGTTTTTTTATAAGTGTGGCATAAAACATGAATGTCCATACCTGTTAAGGATAAAATTTTAGTATGACCATTAGCAATTAGTTGAGCAAACATCTCAGCACAAGACAAAATATTACAGCCTTTAAAATGAGGAAAATATAACCATTTTATTATACACACTTTCTTATTATGAATGGCAACTATTGATAAAAAGCATAAGGTTTCCCAACAAAAACTATCAACGATAATGGCACATTAGATATAGGAAGTTGATCAACTATCACTGTCATTAACTTTTCATTAATTCTTTGTAAAGCCTGCTTTGAAGAAGTCAAATAAAGAAAGGAGGCAGCAACCTATTTCTTTAACAACTGGAAACAAAAGAGGAGATCAGCTTGGCATCAGCTATAATTTTTAATTTATTTATTTAAGAAAACATATTTATGAAGACTAATCCTATTTATGTTAAATTTAATTTACTCATTTTAATTGTAATAAAAACATAAGAAAAAAGATTAATAATATTTATCATCCTTTTTCTGTTGAAAAATTGAAGTAATGAATATTATATTTTACATATTTTTTGAAATTAATATTTTATTATTTGGCCACCTAGAAAAACCCATGAACCATAACCTTAAAGACATTTATATATTTATTTAATTACTTGATTTGCATTAAGTTATCTGGATCCATTTAATTCTTTGAATTTTAATAGATGAGTGTTCATTTGTCTAAATGTCAATTTAATACCAAGTATATAATGTATAATATGTAGCCATAAGACAGGCCTGTGTAATTGGAAATGTCAGGTATAAAATCCAAAAAACATGTTGGACATTGAAATCATTGGTTTCATATAGCTAGCATATTTGTCCTTGATATTATCAGACTTATTCCCAACATAACCTTGTTTATCTTTGTAAAATTTATTAAAAGAAAGATTTGAATGTGTTTAAGAGTTAACTCTATAGAAATTGGCCATTGCAGAAAGACATAATATAAAAACCTTTATAGTTAGATAAAACAAGACTAATCAGAAAAACACATCAACTTACATAGAACATTTAAAAACTTACATGGAGTAATATCAACATTTTTGTCAGGTCAGAATATATGTTTAATTCACAAGGATCAGTTGGAAACCTGTAAAATTCTTAAAAAAAAAAAACTTCTGAAAAAAGAAAACTTGCACATTTGAAATCTTTTTACTTCTTTTCTTTTTGAGTTGCAACATTAGAAAAGGGGAGGCTTGGATTTAAAAGATACACTTCTTTTGTCTAAACTGGTGTTTTACAACCCTAGTACAACATATAGTGTCTGTAATTCACATTTTAATATAAGGCTAGTAAAGTTAGAAATCCATCAGAAGTTAAAAGTAAGGACAACTGTAATACCATTCTTTTTTTATAAGATTATTTTCTTAAACATGGTGTTGCAGTTTATATTCTTTCTGGAGAGTTTTTTTTTTCTTTTTGTTTTCAACCTTGCAAATCTTGTAACATTTTCCACACATGGTTGCACATAAGCAATGATTTGTTGTGGATTGGAAGGGGCAGAGCATGGTAGCCACAGGGATGTTTGGGATACTTGTTTATTTTTGTTTTCTTTTTTTACAAACTGGTGTGGCCTCTTGAGGCCATGCATAAAGCCATACCATAAAAGTATTCATTACCATGACATCAGTACTTGTCTGATAATCCTGTAATCGACTCCTTAGTAGAAGAAAAAGTTTATTTAGGTCTACTTTCAGTAATTGACAAACATCTCCAGTAACAGAAGAGTCTAACATTTTATCTTCCCTTTCATTTAAAAGTTGTTGCTGGGGATTAAACCTGGGTGCTTGTGCATAGGAGGCAAACACTCTATCAATTGAGTTATGGCTCCTGTCCCTGTGACCCCTCATTGGATTTCTTTAGTAGTAATCAAGCGTATTTCAGCGCTTTCTCTAGTAGCGTGAAAGGACTTGTGAAATGAGGTTGAGAGGTCTCTGTTTAAATTGGAAAGACTTGCATCATGGGATCCTGAGGGGGCTGGAGAAATTAGTTCCTTCTCCTTTTGTCTTGCGTTTTAAGGCAGTGGCAGGCAAGTGGCTTTATGAGTTACCATTTTAGTGATTTTGGAATTTTCTAAAGCAGTACATTACAACTATTCAAATAGAACAGAAGGTCATTGCTAATGCTCTGGCTGACCAGCAAAATGTAACCCAGTGGAACAGAGAGCTAAATCATGAAACCCTCCTTCCTTCACAGCTTGTCCCAAACAGAGTTAACTTGAATTTAGCCAGGGGCGGGACATTAGCTGGAGGCAGTGCATGAAGAAAAAGGTCGTAAATCACCTAGGGGAGTCGCAGGTCGGGAGTGTACAGAACAAGCAGCGGCAGGTCCCTTAAGAGTCGTTGTGGCCAGGTACAGAAAGAGAAGAGCATGCAGTTTGAGAAGCTGAGACTTTATCAATTTCATCCCTACAAACAAACTCACTTTGCAAAAAGGTTATGGGTGCACGTGATTCCTCTGTATCATTCCACCCATCTTCTCCCCATCTTTCAAATGTAGTGATCCATTTTCTGGATAGAAGGGACTGCAAGAGCTTATCTCTGTTAGCAAGGCAGTAAGACTACGATCACTTACAGCATGTCCAGCCTTGCACAGTAGGAAAGAAAGTTCCTCTCTGTGGTGCAGCTGCATGTCAGAGGAAGAAGTCACCATGAGTTTCCGGGCCAGTGTGAGCCACACCTTCCTCTACCTGTCTAAACAGAAAAGGTCTCTGTCTGGGTTGATCTCCTAGTCCCAACCTCTCTGTGGACTGGGAGGACATGTGGGTTCTAGTGCCTCACGTTGGGCTCCAGCTGTAAAGGAACACTTGTGGAGAAATACCTGTGAGAAGACACAAAGACAGACACAGGCGCAAATACTGCAAGCAGACAGACAGGAGGAGTGGACAGGAGTGAAGCAAAGTGGTAAAGAAGAGGTGCCAAAGTGAAGCGTTTGCTCCTACCCACCTGGGAGTTTATTAATGCAAAGAAGACACACCTCTCATTTCTATGATTATATCCGGATTAGCATTTCTTTATTTTTTTACAGGTTTCATTCACTTTATGATTATTTTTGTATAAAAACCCTATATTGTAGCCACAACTGGAGCCTGGGCCCTCTGGACAGACTCTGGTGTGGATTTTCACAAGATGGTCAGTGAATTCCTGAAAGGAGACTTGGTGAACACAGACCCCTTCCAGAGATCCGTGGTCAAATATATTGAGGGCCACAGCCGAATCGGGATGACGCATGGCATTTTGCCAATAGTATTGGTTGAGAGGCGAGCCATTAAGATGATCCTGGATTGATTCAGTTGTATATTAGACCTTTACTGTCCACCTCAGCCTGCTACTTTGTAGTTCTCACGCAACTTTGCAGTTCTCAGGGGGATTCCTGGAGAGTTTGCATTGGTTGGGGAAGTGCCAGAGGAGGGATTTCTGGTTGGTGGTTCCTGGAGGAGCCGCGTGGCATTCGGGTGAGTTCCCAGGGAACATGTATGGAGTGTGTTGGTGGAGTTCAGAAATAAAGTTTGTTCCTGCTTGAGTGGCTCGTGATTTGTGCCCAGCCAGATTGTGGCACAAATAGCTGTAACTCTTGGAGATGACATCAAAGGTGGCCTTGGCAAAATTGCCCAAGGTGGCAGTGCAGCCCCTGGCAGAAGTGTAGCAGTCACCCATAGCAGCCTGCATCAGTAGCTTCTTGTGTACATGAGCTGAGACAATGCCAGTACCTCTGGGAGCAAGGTTGAACCATACCAGCACAGAACCACAACATCCTGTCACCTTGTAAGGGACAGTGTGAAGCTTGCTAATCTTGTCCCCCCAGTAGCCTCTTTGCACAGGAACAATGGAGATCTTTGACTTTTTCTGAAATCATTGATTTTTTTTTCTGAGATTATTAGCTTTTTCTTGGGGGCATCACTTAAGGATGAGGTTTCGAAGATCATGCCTGTACAGAAACAAACTCGTGCTGGCCAGAGGACCAGGTTCAAGGCATTTGTAGCTATTGGGGACTACTGTGGTCACGTTGGACTGGGAGTAAAGTGCTCCCAGGAGGTAGCTGCTGCTATCCAAGAGGCCATCACCCTGGCCAAACTGAGATAAGGTCCAGGTTAGAAGTAACACAGGGCTCCTTCCTACCAAGGGCATATCCATGGAAACCAGATAGTGCCTGCGTAGTTGGCTCCATAGCTCAGAGGGAGGAGGCTGGGCATCCCAGGTCTGGGAAGCAGGGAAAGTTGTAAAGGACAATGCTATGGCAGCCAGGCAGTGCATGCTCTTGCACAGGACTTTCCCATTTAGCAGGCATTACCAGCAGCCAGGCATTCTGTGTCTTTGCAAAGAAACTATCACAATCACAAAGTCTGTAGACCCCAATTTCAAACTCAGAATTTCTACACTGCAATACAAATCATGAGCAACATCTCTTTTTCTTAAGACAAAATAATTCTTCAAACAATACTGCAAGTATATCACTCAACAACAGAGCTCTATCCGAAGGGATTTCTTTAGAAAGAACAGATTTTTTTCCGATCTCTTGGGTAATTTAAATTTCTTCCCTACTCTTATTCTTCTGTATTTTTTTCTTTGTTTCAAAATCACAAATCAATGTGAGCCACCTATCCCATAATAACCAGGATGATCACATGCTACACTGAGAATTATAAAAATAAAATCAGCAGTGTCTCCATCGTTGATTCTATTCCTTTTATACAAAGATCTCAAAAGTATATTCTATATCATGAATCTTTTACTAATATTCCAACCACGGCAAATTTTCTGGTAAATTTTAAAAGCTCAAAAGGTATCATATGAAAAGATTTCTCAAAGTATTCAAGTCAAAATATTTGCTCCAGGACCAGTAAAAATGTTCTCCAAAGTTTCATTTTTATAAAAATAGATATATATTTTTTAAACCCAAATCAAAGAGGCTCTAATCTCTTTGGAAAGTTACTGCTTTACACAAAATTCTACAGTATTCTTACATTTGATAAACCACAACATAAAGAAAGACCACTGACTTCAATTGAAATCAAATTAAAGCAAGCTGGTAATTCCCACCAGCCAGGGCTGCCTCTCCCAAAACCTGTAGGAACAGAGGACAGCCTCGCGGCTTTCTAGGAGTGCAGCTTTCTAGCACAGAATGTTCCGGGGGGCGGGGGCATGTCTTGAGATCTTACAGATAACAGGATTTGACAAGCATAACACAAAGCATGTAGTAGGTTAATGGTCCATCACTTAGGGAGTAAATTTAGATCCCAAAATCAGAATTTATGAGGCACCATTAGAGCTTCAGAGAGGGTCATTATCTGGCCAGAGAAGGCCAGAATTTATGAGGTCCACTAAAGTTTCAGAGAGGGCTGCTATCTGGTCAGGGGAAGCCAGGCATGGGTAAGTTCAAGCCACGAACAGGCATTCCAAGCAAGTTTAGAAGTTGTGGTAATTTATAGTAAAGCGAAAATTAACTTTTCATGCCTTTGTGGTGAGATGGCTCCCAATCTAAAGAGGGAATTATCCTGGGTTTACCAATTTAGTGACAGGGTCTCACTGAGTTGCTCAGGGTCTCACTAAATTCCTGAGGCTGGCTTTGAACTCACAATCCTTCTGCCCCAGCCACCTAAGCCACTGGAATTATGGGCATGCACCACCTCACCAGCAAAAACAGAAAACTTAATAAAGAGTACCTCATCATATTAAAAAAAAATTATCTTCAAACATCATAAAGAATAAGAGAATAGTCTCTAGATTTAAGTATTCCAAAATGTATGTGTACAACAAAATATAATTAATACATAATTATATTTATTATAGTCATACATACAATTTGATGTGAAAATATGTTTTCTTTGTTTTAATTAGTTATACATGACATAGAATGTATTTATTCACTTTGATATATCATACATATATGGGATAGAATTTCTAATTTTTCTGAGTTTACATGTTGCAGAATCATATTAGTCACGTAGTCCAATATATACATACAGTAATAATGTCTGTTTCATTCTACTACTATCTTTCATATCCTCACATCCCTCTCTTTTTCCCTCCCATCACTTCCCTCAACCTAATCTAAGGTAATTGCTATTCTTCCCTAGTCACTCACCCCCCCATTCCAATTAGCATCCGCATATTAGAGAAAACATTCGGCCTTTGGTTTTGTAAGATTGGCTTATTTTGTTTAGAATGATATTTTCCAACTAAAACCAGTTACTAGCAAATGCCATAATTTTAGTCTAGTTGAAACCTGAGTGATATTCCATTGGTTATATATACCCTATTTTCTTTATCTGCTCCTCTATTGAGGGACACCTAAGTTGGTTCCATAGTCTAGCTATTGCGAATTGAGCTGCTATAAACATTGATGTGGCTGCTGAGGAGGTCACATATGTGAAAATTTTTTAAAAAAACAGAATGATGAGCAGGAGAAACCATTTCACATTACACATTTAATTAGTTTATAGTATCCAGACTAGATAAGGAACTCTAGTGAGTCCATTATAAAATGACAGTTGACCAATTAAACAATCAAGTCAGAACTGTGAAACCCTCAAAGAGATCTGCTGCCTTTTATGGTGTTTCCTGAGGATGATGTTCAATGTGCAAATTGTTAACCTTCACTCACCATCATCTGGATGATCCTAGAGAAAGGGCGCCCCTTTCCTTTATCAGGACTCGGTTCCTGAAGTCTTTCCCCACTCCTGGGATGGAGTGGAGGGCTACTGGGGAATGAACTCAGAGACTTTGACTACTAAGCCACATCCCCAGGCCATTATGTATTTTATTTATAGAGTGGGTCTCACTGAGTCCGACAGTGCTTTTTACCTTGCCTGTTTTCCCGAGGTTACTGACATGCTCTGTGAAAATATCCCACACCTGGGGAATCCTGTCTCTACTCTGAGTTCAGGTGACACAGTCTGAGGCTAACTTGAATGCTGAGAGCAGGGCAGTCGTGTGATCCCGCAGGAGCCAGGCAGGGGGCGCCCTTCCCACACACTTCCCACTCCTCCTGCAGGATTTCCTAATGCAGGAGGAATGATGGAGTCTGACTCTCATTTATGCTTCCACTGCAAGTGAGGTTACAGAACAACTCCAAACTGTAGAGGACACATTTTAGTATCATGTCCAACTACAGCATCAACTAGTTATGAAAACTAAAGGTTTCCCTGGCTCATCAGAATGAGAGGATCTGGGAAAGGGCTGTCAGGGATGAGGGATGGGGACATGTGCTCTTTTCATAACCTTCCTGGGATCCCAGGAAGAGGCTCCCAGTTTTCCCATCTCATCACAGCTGGAGGGACTCATTGGAGCTCCTTAGGCCGCAGCTTCACCTGCTGCTGAGGAAGAGGGTGCACCTGACCTTGTGTGAGGAGCTTCTTCCACTGACAGGACTTTGACCTGCAGGCCGTGAGCCAGTTTCCTCATCCCCACAACTCATTGTGCTCCAGCTGTCATCATTCAACAGTGACCACATGTGACCCTGTCATGTGGAAAAGGCTCCCAAGCATCACCTGCCAACAAGTGGAAGAGGCCACAAATCAACTAACCTGGGAAACCAAAAGGCCTGAGACTGAAGCCATCTGGGTCATTCTGACAGATGACACCCTGGGAAGGGCTTTGCAATTAGCAGAGTTCTGGTTTCCTCAGCCAGAGCACCACAGTGACATCTGTGCTGTCACCTCCTCCTCTGATCCTCCTCGAGTGGTTCCATAATGATGTACAAACCCAGATGACTAGGACGCTGGTGCACGGACACAGGTTCTAGGTGGACAGAATTTCTTTCTCCTAAGGATCATTCTCACTTGACCCAGGTAAACTCTGCCTTTCCACACCCATTGTGCCTCATTCTCCCGGCAGAAACACATTGATGACCACAGCATCGCCCCATTTACACAGAAAAGAAAAAAACAAGCCAACAAACAGACAAGCAAGTTTCTGGCAAGACACACCCATCACAGGGGCCAGGGATGGAGCCAGTCAGCTGTCTGACTCCTCGAATCCATGTGTAGTCTGAGCTTCCCTCAGACCAAGGCAGCCTCCCACACCCAGTCTCTTTAATTTTCACTTTAAAACTGAAACAAGGGCTCTTACAGGATTTGTTGGGGTGTTTTCTGGCCAGGCATCTAGTGTGGATGGGCTGGCACTGGGGTGGGCAGCAGAGTCTCAGTCCTCTCCTCCCACTCCAAATCCCCCTCCAGGGAAACTTCTGTGTCTAGGCTGTGGTGCTGCCCTTGCTGCCAGAGGACAGCCCCACCTCAACCCCAAGCCCTCTGTGGCTGTCCTGACATGGGAAAGCTGGTCATCCAGCAGGGCTACCTGACACCCATCTGGGTCTCACCTTCCTACTCGATTGTTTGAACAGGCCAGAGCTCAAGGCTGTACGCACCCAAACAGCCAGAACTGAGATCTGGGGCAGAGTTGGGTCCAATTCTCACCATATTTCTTGTTCTGGGTCCCAAGGGCTGATGAAACATGGGGATGAGGGACTTAGGCAGGCCTGGGATTGTCACTGTCCTGGAAATGGGTTTTGCAGAGGTCTGTGCAGAGCCCCAGATCACATCTGCAACCCACGTGGTCTGGGACTTGATCCCCAGTCCAAGACCTGTGTGTGTCCCTCCCCTTGGCAGGAGCAGCCTCCAGAACTCAGCCTTCACATGGAACGAAGATGTGGCATGTCTGTCATTCTGTCATTGCTTCACCACCCATTGTCCTCATGGTACCCCACTCTTCTGTTACACATGAGGCCCTCTTTTAGGTGCCAAAGTCAGCTTGTGTTTTCTGTTCACCCTGAAATCTTTCATATTTGTAAGAATGTGAAGGGATGTGATAGGATGCTTTCATATCTCAGGGAGGACATGAGGCCAGATCATCTAAGATTATGTGGACACTACCATCTTTTTGTCTACTGGAATGTGTTTTGGGCTCCTACAATAGCAAACTCAAACCAAATAGCTGAACTCTAAACTCTCATTTATATCAAAATAAGGATTTTCTATCTTATTAACAGAATATTTTGCTTTGTTCCAGGTGTGGTGGTGATGTCTGTAATCCCAGCCACTTGGGAGGCTGAGGCAGGAGGATTAAGAGTGCAAAGCCAGCCTCAGCAAAGGCGAGGTGCTAAGCAACTCAGTGAGATTCTGGCTCTAAATAAAATACAAAATGGGTTTGAGGATGTGGCTCAGTGGTAGAGTGGCCTGAGTTCAATCCATGAATCCCCCCACCCCAAGTGTCAACTGTTTCTTCTGATGTGCAGAATCACAGCCTCTTCCATAGGAGTCGCTGCACTGTGCTGCTCCTTTGCTAGCAAACCATTTTTTTCCCTGTAATCTCACAGCTGTGACCTCACTATTGATTGGCATTGGGAAAGAGGATGGAGCATTCAGTAACACCTTAAGCTCATGTGTCCCTGTCTCATGGCTGTTATCTCTCAATAAATTTTGGTTTTGAAATATTTTTTCCTGATGTCAGGGAGGTAGTATAGTAGAGCTCACTCATGGTGTCTGTTTTCATGGTGTAAGACTCACATCCTCTTATTTCCAGACTCTTTATACATTTGTATCCCAGCAGTGACCCCTGTACCTAGCATGGAATTGGACCTTGTTTTCATTCTGTCTGCTGATCTCTACCTTAGGATAGGATTGTCCAGTCAATTGCCATATAATGTCACTGTTGGTGTAGTTGGATTTATGTCTGCCCTTTCTCACTTTGCATTTCCTTATTTTTTTAAATATCTTTATCTCTCTTCATGGTGTTTTTCTTGGTGTTTTATTTTGTTGTGTTGTGTTCTGGGAATTGAGCCAAGCAGTGCTGTAACACTGAACTAAATCCCTTGCTCCTTTAGAAGTTTTATTCTGAGACAGTGAGGCTAAGATGCTGAGATTGGCCTAGTATTTTTGATCCCCCTGGCAGGGGGAGAGTCAGACTCCATCATTCCTCCACCATTCCAGGCTACTGTTCGATTTTTGCTTTGTTTTGTTTTTGTTTGCAAACAATAAATTTCTTCAATGATTTTCTTTCAGTTATTTTTATGTATTGGCCTAGAGATGTGTCATCATGTGTGACAAATATGCTCACTTGTTCTAACACAAAGATGACCTTGTTGCAGACCTGGCAACTTCTGTGATATTGAGGCAGTGTGAGACCTCCTTCAAACCTCAATTCTTGGAATCAAGTCAGAAAAACTTGAGACTTGTTGCCAAATAATAGACAGGAGCTTACTGAAGGGCTAGAAACAGAGGAAGGGGACACTCTAAAGGTGTAGACTGGGTCCTCTCAGAGAGGAGAGGGAGAGTGTTCCCCTTCTGAACTCCAGTTTTATTGGAGTTTCAGACAAGATTTCAGAAAGTCCTGCCCAGGTCCACCACTTAACTTTTGACTGAACACAGGGTGACATCCAAACTTCAAGAACCCACTGTAATGGCAACTAAATCTATGTCACCTTGGCTCATGATGAGCAGTTCTAATTGGATTCTTTATTTTTATTTTTTGTAGCTGTATACAATAACTTTATTTAATTTATTATTTATATGTGGTGCTGAGGATCAAACCCAGGGCCTTGCAAGGCAAGTGCTCTACTGCTGAGCCACAACCCCAGCCACCTCTCATTGGACTCTTATTCAACGAATTAAACTTCTTTAAAAATCTGGCCTGTGAAAAGTCTAAAAAAATCTCTCCTTGCAAAGTAACTGATTTCTCTTAGGGTGAGTCCTGCCTGCATTTCCTATGCAGATCACAAGTAGTTTGCTGAGGAATGTGATGTAACCTGCCTACTTAGACCAGGCAGGGTTGAAGGTAAATCGCTTTGTAGCAAAAAATGCATATGGGGGTCAGTACAGTTGTCTCATTTTGTAGGATTATTCTCTTAACCTTCTGTTCCCACCATTGTCATCTTTCTGTTCCCTAAAAGTGTGATAGTAGGAGCAAATGTGACTCCATTGTGTTTTATGACTTCATCCTGTGAAACAACCGTGCCAAGTAGAAGGGTCATGACTGGAGCAAGACGTTCTTTTCCTTTTGCTAGAGAAACCTTTAAGAACACGGAACTACCTAATGGGGCATTGTTTCTGTAACTAGGGTGACAGGCTCTGTTTCAGTAACTGGGGGGATTGGGCTAACCGTGATTGGTTAGGCTTCCTGCCCCTTGACTGCACTCTCCCGCTTCTGTAACCTGGCTTGTTGCATTGCCAGACCCCCAGACATCCCTTCTGTAGTTTTCAGGTTTATAAGAAGCACCCTTGCAATTCTTCAGGGCTTATCAGGAAAACAGCTTTATGTTGTGGTCAGCCGCCACTGGTGTGCTTCAAGAAAGGCTTGATTTGATTACACATGAGTGGTCTGGAAGTCAGTTTATGAAACTCTGAGATGAGCTTTAGCTATAACAAAAGACTGAGACAAATGTACAGAGAAAGCACAGGTTTTATTGAAGGTCTTTCAAGATGAAATGTTTGTGGGAGAAGGCACACAGAAAACAGTACAGTCAGCATTTTATTTTCTGGTGCACAAGGTCCTTTTACCAACCTTCATTTCTCATTGTCTGAGTACTATGAGGTATACCTTCTTCTGGATCAAAACCTGGGTTTTACTGTCTTCCATTGGGTCATTTAAAGAAATACACTGCCGGGAACTGTGGCACATCCTGTAATTCCAGTGACCAGGGAGGCTGAGTTAGAAGGAAAGCAAGTTCAAAACCAGCCTCACAACTTAGTGAGGCCCTAAACAATTTAGCAAGACCCTGTCTCAAAAAAAAAAAAAAAAAAAAAAAAAAAAAAAAAAAAAAAAACAGAAAAGAAATGAAGTAAAAAGAGCTAAAAATTTGGCTCAGTGTTTAGGCAGACCTCAGGTTAAACCCTGGTTTCAAAAACAAATTATATATATGAACCTTAGGCTCCTCCTGCCTCCGCCTACCCCAAGTCACTTTTTTTGTTTGTTGGTTTGTTTTAGTTGTTGTTTGTTTCTGTGGTGAGGTTAAAACCCAGGGCATCACCCATGCTGAGAAAGCAGTCTCCCTCAGTCAGAGCTCAATCCCAGATGTTACCAACGGTACCAGGTTCCAATCAAAGGTTTCCCACCTGGATTAGTTCTCAGCCTAGCTAAAAAGGCTCACCTGAAAAGCGCTGGGGCCAAGGATCTGCCACTCTAGCCAGTTTTAGGTAGTGATTGGATAAACTCAGCTGTCAGTCACAATGCAGAGGCGTGCCTAAGGGCGGCCCATCAGAGACGCTGGGGTGGAAGTGTCCAATCAGATCCTACAACAATGAAAAAGGGCGGGCTTTGGAAATCTCACAGGCTTTTCTTCCGGACCAAGTACGCTCCTCCCTTTCCGGGCTCCTCCCTTTCCGGGCCCCACGTGCTCTGCCCAAAAGGCCTAGGTGACCCTGAGCAGCCTGTGCCCCCTCCTTCTCTGGTCCCCGGAGGTTCCTAGAGACAACTCAGGGTCCCCAAGGAAGGCAAAAATGGTGAGTTTGTGTCCAGGGCTCAGCACCTGCCTTGGGGCCCCACAAACGGGTGAGCTGCAGAGCCTGGCGGAGTCTCCTCTGGAGGTTGCCCTGGGTCTCTGTCCCCTGGTCCTGGGGTTGGGCTGGATGCAAGAACCTTGAAGTCACCTCCTGGCGACTGACCCTAAGCTTCTGTCCACTGGTCCCGTGGAGTGAGCTGGGTGTTGGGTGCACGAGGTTGGTGCAGAGCGTGTAGCCTAGTCCTCCATGGCCATGGCCCTGGGCTTCTGCTCTCTGGTCCCTATGGGTGGGCTGGTCCCTGAGGTCAGCTGAGGAGTTTAGTTCCTCTGAAAGCTGCTGTAGGTCTTTCAAATTGCAGTTGCCTCCTGCATTTCTAAAATGCCACCATCTTTTCGACTTCCTGTCATAAATAATCACTTGGCACACCCCATGTCTGGATAAAATAACTTTATTTAAAGAAAATAAAGCAGGTGGTTATTTGTGCTAGGGCAACAATACCTTCTTGGATCTGTTATGTAAATAACTGGACTGTATCAGAAAAATCTGCTTTAATTATCTGTCTGACAATTGTGCAGATATATAGTCTTAATTCCTGAAGACCAGCATAATTTGCTGGTTTACTTATATGCTGTCCTCTTCTGTAAAGATACTTGCAGAGAGTCTGTTTACCATAGGATCAACATATAAGTATAACTGACCATTATAAGCCATACAATTAATCTGGTTACATGGGTGGACTTTTCCAGTCCACACTGCAAAGCATATTAAAGGTGGACCTGAGAAATGGGTCCATAGGACTTTGGTCATAATTTTTACATACCTGACAAGCCTGTGAAGCTTCAGGGCTCTAAATTTTGCAGCTGATAATTTACCTTTCTGTGTCAAGCTTTCCAATCATTATTATGATGAGAGGTGTAACCTCTCCTGCAAAATCTGATTACTTTACTAAATCATATGCAGTAGAAGTAAGACTCTCAGCATCACAGCTAAGAAAATTTTTGAAATATTTGTAAGATCTAGTGCGTCCTATGTGGTTCTTTCTCCCCCTTTTCTTTATTTAATAAAATTGAGTAAAGGCCTGGCATTGGCCACAGTATCATCAGCTAAGTAATAAACAAAAGTACAAGTATTTAAATACTAAGAAAAGATTTGTCATCATTAATTTTGACAAAAGTTATTTAAAGGGACTATGACAAAAAAGAAATTCATTTTGTATCTGATGTAAGATTTAATTTTGACTTTAATAGAATTACCAAAAATAAAAATAGTATGTTGTATATAAAATTTGTACCTTGAATTTAGTTCTAGATAAACTTAAATAGCTATTGTAATTTGGAATGAAGTAAGACAAGTTTTATAACTTAGGAATGGTGATTTTTCCTAGGGGCATGAGGAAAATATAAACATCTATCTAAAATACGAAGTTTATATGTTAAATAAGCCTAGAGTAGATATTTTGTTTTTTACCATTAATAAAAAATGAAATAGAGAAATTAATATCTTTTTTTCTATGAACCCGTGAACAAATATTGTTATTATCAAACTTAGTAAGTAGGAGAGTTAGTGTCTCAAATATCAATGAGTAAAAGTAAGTCAACAGTATTGTTTTAGATAGTGATATAATTAAAATTTTATGTGGCATTCAAATAGCAATAACCTTGAGGGATATATGTTAAAACAATTTTGTGAATAAAGCAATAGCTCTATGAGCATCTTTCATAAATTTATATAATGTAGCAAAATTAGCTTGTTACATGTATAATCTGTGACTTTACTGATTTCAAGAATATCAATGTACCTAGGGCATTATTTCATATTATTAAAGTTGAGAAAATATCTATCATGTTAAAAGTTTCTTATTGAAATTTGCTGTTGGCTGTTAAGATGATTTTTTTGTGGCTGTTTGCCTACTACTTTAGGTGGAATTATGTTTAGGGTTGTTTTTCTCAGTGATAAACTGTTGACAGGGGCTCAAAGTAAGGCCTTGTTTCAATGTTTCGAGATCTCTAAAATCTGTTTATAACTTAGAAGAGGATTGAAATTTTTAACTAGGAAGCTTATTTTTCTTTGGATAAGATTAACATTTTAATTTCTCTCTGTACATTTACCTTTTTTATTTATTTGTTTGTTTGGGCTCCATTTAATTATGGTGTAATATTTAAACTTGGCTAGAATTCCATTAACCTGTGTAAACCTCTTGGAATGCCTAGGTCTAACTGGATGATAAGCCCATCTTTTGAAAATGAGCAGTCCCCTCCAAAATTAGGATGCTACACTGTGTTTTTAAGTCTCTCCGTGAAAATGGTAGAATATTTTAAAAGCTTACTAAAATTATTTTCTTGGCATTTTTTTTACCTGTAGGATTCTATGTGTCCCTAGGGAATTTTTTATGTCCCAGACAAATCATTAGGCCCATTTTTACTAGTGTCACTGGGACATGGTTAAGATAAATTTTTAGAATTATTTTAAGATAGTCTTCTATTTCAAAGTTTAGTTAAGTAATCACATAATATTTTTCTAGGCATGATTATATATCCAACATAAATTTTGAATTAATAAATGAATTTGAAGTTTTTCAAAAATCTCCCTCAATTTATTCTGTTCTATATTAAGTTTGAGAGGTTCCCTTCAATCTTTGTTTCTAGTAGGCAGTTTTTAAAGGCCTTCTCTGCTAATAGTAATTGTGGCTAAATGTGAAAATGAGATACATTTTATTGATGATTTTAAATTCCCCATATACAAACTAGTATATTCATCCTAAAAATTTAAAAATAACCCTCAATTTTTTTGAGAGATGGTCTCAAAATATCTCTATATCTCAGAATATTATCATTTAAATAGTTGTCTCATAATTGTCTTTTAGAAAATATGATTAAGGTTAATTCTCAGTGCATAGAGTAGTATATAAATCTTACCATATTTTTAATGAATAATAGGTCCATTCAGAGAACTTATATAATACCAATGAATTTCCAACTAGCTTTGCAAACTTTATTGCTCAAAATCAACGTAGAACTTTAATTTAGAGAACATCAATCTTAATAAAATGTTTTTTTTTTCCTTTTTTTTAAAAAAAGAGAGTGGGGGGGGAGAGAGAGAGAGAGAGAGAGAGAGAATTTTTCAATATTTATTTTCTAGTTTTCGGTGGACACAACATCTTTGTATGTGGTGCTGAGGATCGAACCCGGGCCGCACGCATGCCAGACGAGCACGCTACCACTTGAGCCACATCCCCAGCCCCATAAAATGTTTTTTTCAAATCTCATAATTATTTAACAAACAAAAGTAATATACAAGAATCAGAAGTGTCTTTGAATCAATCAAATTTAAGGAGAAGTATCAAAATTGGAATCTAAGTCAGCAGCTTAATATATTTAGTGTTTAATCAAGGATGTGAGTCTATTTCCCAAAATTAATCCTTCTCTTAAGCAGCTTGAGTCATCAGATATAAGCTTAATAATAAGCTCTGTCATGTCAGAATGTGGACAAAAATCTTAGCTTACATCATCGTAATAAAATCAGGGAAATATCCTGAAATATCCTAGATTGAATAATTTCAGATTTTTAATAATCAGTCCAGTTACATATAAATCTATTTTGCAATTATTTTATTTTTAAATATTATCTGTCTAGATAATGGTATAAAGGTTTTCTATACAGAAAAATATCTTTATCATTAAAATCTAGAATACATTAATTATGTTTTACCTAAAGATGATTTCTTTCTTCTGCTTAGGACCTCCAATATGTGTTTTCTCTCTGTGGAACTATCATCTTTTGTTTTTTAGAATTATTCCTTGTTATACTTTGGAACAATTTCTGAAAACCTTAGAATCTAAAAATATTATTAATCTTTGATAAGAAGAAACATCTCAATGAAAATATAGTTAAAGGGCTGGGGATGTGGCTCAAGCAGTAGCGCGCTTGCCTGGCATGTGTGCGGCCCGGGTTCGATCCTCAGCACCACATACAAACAAAGATGTTGTGTCTGCCGATAACTAAAAAATAAATATTAAAATTCTCTCTCTCTCTCTCTCTCCCTTTCTCACTCTCTCTTTAAAAAAAAAAAAAGAAAAGAAAATATAGTTAAAGGGCTGGGGATGTGGCTCAAGCGGTAGCACGCTCACCTGGGTTCGATCCTCAGCACCACGTACAAACAAAGATGTTGTGTCCACTGAAAACTAAAAAATAAATATTAAAAAATTCTTTCTTTCTGTAAAATTCTCTCTCTTAAAAAAGTATATGTTATATTTATTAAAAAAAGAAGTATGAAATATGATATGTCAAGAGCTTTGTAATTTTGAACAAGCAATAAAAAAAATTTAAAAAAAGAAAATATAGTTAAAGCCCTTGGATATTTCTATACACAGAATTATATTTGTTTAGTATCTTATAAAGTGTGTACAATCATTTGAGAATTAAAATTACTTGATTATCTCTTGAAAGTAAATTTATAGTAAAATACATTTATCTTAAATATTTCTAATGACTAAAAGCAGAGCATTACATAAATGTTTATATAGATTATATATGTTATATATATTTTTTGTTGAAGGAAAATTATTATGTATGTATATATAAACTAAACATTTGGACACACATGTTAATTTTTTTATTCATTAACAACTATCGGTTATTCAAATGCCTAAAAAATATGTACTCAGAATAAATGCATAACTTATAATTGCATAAACTTTATTTTGTTTTTTGTTTGTTTGTTTGTTTGTTTTGTTTTGTTTTTGTACTGGGGATTGAAGTCAGGCCACTCAACAACTGAGCCACATCTCCAGCCACATTTTGTATTTTATTCACAGACAGGGAATCACTGAGTTGCAAAATGCCTTGCTAAGTTGCTGAGACTGGCTTTGAACTCAGGATCCTCCTCACTCAGCCTTCGCAGTCACTGGGATTACAGGTGTGCCCCATCAAAGGCACCATGTGGTTCTTAAGATATTTGGATCCATTTTAATATTACTTGGATTAGTAGTGCACTTTTTTTTTAATAATTGTGATGTTACAAAATAAGATTCTTGTCTATACATTCATTGATTTTTTTTGTAATTATACCGTCAGGAATGAGAATAAAGATTTTTTGATCATCACAGAAGCATTGCTGGCTTTTGTTCCTGTGGTGAGAAAATGCATCCTCATAATCTCCAAAATTAAAAGCAAAATGTAAAGAAGCACATGTATTTCTTATAATTGTTACATTATTTCTATAATTTTTCTTAATAATACAGCTATAAAGAAAAAATAAGTTATTTAGCTTTCAAAACAAGTTAGGCTCAGGGCTGTAATGTCGGTGTCTGCCAAGTCCAATTTTATCTCAAAAAAAATTATTTTGATAATTGGAACACATTAAAAATCACGAAGAGAAAAATTTTGACAATTGGGCACAAGTTTTGCACCTCCATTCAGCAGCCTGTGTGACACAGAGGGTATGGTTCTCCATAGTGAAAGCAACTTGTCTACTGAGTCACATCACTGGCCCTATTTTGTATTTGTTTAAGAGATATGTTTTCACTAAGTTGCTTACTGCCTCGCTATTGCTGATGTTGGCATGACCTGCCAATCCTCCTGCCTTAGCTTCTGGAGCCACTGGGATTACAGATGTGTGCAGCCATGCCCAGTCTAATCATCCTATTTGACTTGTTCTTCATTTGTCAATAGTAAATTGGAGTCCCTATCCTGAGTTTTATTCTCAAACCCATTACATTTATGCTCCCACCCACCTTCTTTGTACCACAATAAAAAGGGGGGCTGGGGATGGAGCTCAGGGTTACAGGGCCCCTGCTACGGATACAATACCCAGCGCAGAGGGGGAAAAAATGCACCTGGAGTTCTCAGCCCTCAACTGGCATGTGGCCACTCTTCTGCACTTGTGGGAATATGACTCTTCATAATTAGCTCCCTGCCTCTTTTATCCATGAGTGACATTGTTAGGTAGAATGATTTTGGGACAGTGTGCCACATGTGGAAGACTTCACAAAGTCTTAATGTGGATCACCTACATTAAGAACAAGGCACCCATTTTATTTCCATGGCACATTGCCTTCCTTCCACCCCCATTCTGCTGGGGAGAGAACACTGAGCCAAATCACCAACACCAATTGCTCAGGCTCTCTCCTCTTAAGATCAGTGGCCAGGAGGTGAGGAGAATTACTGAAATAATTGTCAATCTCGTTTCATTTTTAGATATCATACATGTGTGATATATTTGATAACTTTAAATATTGTTTCAAAAATTTTGAGACTGTCTTGCTGAGTTGCCTGAGGTCGCACCAGCTGATACTATATATGCATAGAGGTATCTTTTTCTTTGAGGTTCTGTGGGATAATCCCTGTGGGGCTCGCTCTTTGAAATAGATCCCCAACCTTCTTTATTTTATTTTAAGCTCGGATCTCTCTGTTTGTAGATGTTGACCCTGAACCTTGGGCTCCTCCTGCTTCCGCCTCCCCCAAGTCACTTTTTTTTGTCTTTTGGTTTGTTTTAATTGTTGTATGTTTCTGTGGTGAGGTTAAAACCCAGGGCATCACCCATGCTGGGAAAGCAGTCTCCCTGAGGCAGAGCTCAATCCCAGATGTTACCAACTGTACCAGGTTCCAATCAAAGGTTTCCCACCTGGATTAGTTCTCAGCCTAGCTAAAAAGTTGCACCTGAAAAGGGCTGGGGCCAAGGATCTGCCACTCTAGCCAGTTTGGGGTAGTGATTGGATAAACTCAGCTGTCAGTCACAATGCAGAGGCGTGCCTAAGGGCGGCCCATCAGAGATGCTGGGGTGGAAGTGTCCAATCAGATCCTACAACAATGAAAAGGGGCGGGCTTTGGAAATCTCACGGGCTTTTCTTCCGGACCAAGTACGCTCCTCCCTTTCCGGGCCCCACGTGCTCTGCCCAAAAGGCCTAGGTGACTCTGAGCAGCCTGTGCCCCCTCCTTCTCTGGTTCCCAGAGGTTCCTAGAGACAACTCTGGGTCCCCAAGGAAGGCAAAAATGGTGAGTTTGTACCCAGAGCTGAAGGTATGGGGTCAGCACCTGCCTTGGGGCCCCACAAACGGGTGAGTGGCAGAGCCTGGCAGAGTCTCCTCTGGAGGTTGCCCTGGTCTCTGTCCCCTGGTCCTGGGGGTTGGGCTGGATGCAAGAACCTTGAAGTCACCTCCTGGCGGCTGACCCTAAGCCTCTGCCGCTGGTCCCGCAGTGTGAGCTGGATGTTGGGTGCCCAAGGTTGGTGCAGAGGGTGCAGCCTAGTCCTCCATGGCCATGGCCCTGGGCTTCTGCTCTCTGGCCCCGAGGATTCGGCTGGGTATCCAGTCCCTGAGGTCAGCTGGGGAGCATGAGGCCCAGTTCCCGCTGGCAGGTGGCCCTGGGACCTGTCCCTTGGCTTTCATTGTTGAATGGGCGTCTCAGGTCCCCAGCTTCCCCTCCCCTCCCTGCTGGTGTCCCGCACCCACTCTTCCAAATGTGTAGGAAGCAGGATCCCAAATCCACTTTCCTTCCCCCAGTTTAGTTCCTCTGAAAGCTGCTGTAGGTCTTTCAAATTGCAGTTGCCTCCTGCGTTCTAAAATGCCCCATCTTTTCCACTTCCCATCATAAAAATCTGGTCTTCCCCTGTGTTTCAAATGGACACAGTCTATTAATTTTCACTTTTCCTCTAGAGAAATATTGGAAAGAATATTTTGTTTTTGAACTGGGGATCAAAACTAGGGAAGCTTTCTCCGAGACATCCCAGCCACCCATTTTTTTTCCCTCTTTTTAAATTTTTGAGATCTTATTCCAGGTGTTTTGTACACTGTCCTTCAACTTGTGATCCTCCTTCCTCAGCCTCCTGAGTCCCTGAGATTATAGGCCTGTTCCAGTATCCCTGGCAAGAATAACACTTTTGAAAGCATTTGTTTTCTGTTTCTGAATATCATACTTGAGGGTAAATAAAAATCACTTGGCACATCCCATGAATGGGTAAAATAACTGTTTTAAAGAAAATAAAGCAGTTGGTTACTTGTACTAGGGATACTGAATCTTGGGCTGCATCCCCAGCCCTTTTTGTTTGTTTTGTTGGTTTTTGCAGAAAATTATTTACTTATTTTACTTGATTTTCATTACTTATACATGACAGTAAAATGCATTTTGACACATCATACATAAATAGAGTGTAACTTCTCATTTTCTGGTAGTACATAATGTACATTCATACCGATCATGTAGTTATATATGCACATAGGGTAATAATGTCTGATTTATTCTACTGTTCTTCATCTCCTGCCCTTTTATATATTTTATTATAAGACAGCATCTGGCTATGTTACCCAGCCTATCCTGAAATTTGTGATCCTCCAGCCTCAGCTTCTCAAGCTGTTAGCATTAAAAGCACTGACCACCATATCTGTAGAAAGTAGTTTACATATTTTTTAATTTTTTAAAAATTTGTTTTAATTATACATGATAGTAGGATGCATTTATATACTTTGGTGTATTATACATAGATGGGAAATAACTTCTCATTTTTCTGGGTGTACATCTTGCAGAACATATTGTTCATGTAGTCACACATATACATACAATAACAATGTTTATTTTCTTCTATCTTTCCCATCCCCACATCCCCTCTTCTTCCCTCCCATCACTTCCCTCTACCTAATCTAAGGTAACACTATTTTTCCCTAGCACCACCCCCCCTTGACTTTATTGTAAATTAGCATCCACATATTAGAGAAAACATTTGGCCATTGGATTTATAGAATTGACTAATTTCACTTAACATGATATTGTCCAACTTCAACCATTTACTGGCAAAAGGCGTAATTTCAGTCTTCTTTAAAGTTCAGTAATATTCCATTAAATATGTGTACCTCGTTTTCTTTATCCATTCATCTATTGAGGGAAACCTAGGTTGTTCCATAATCTAGCTATTGTGAATTGAGCTGCTATAAACGTTGACATGACTGCATCACTCTCTATATGGTGATTTTAAGTCCTTTGGGTATAGACTGAGGAGAGGGATAGCTGGGTCAAATGGTGGTTCCATTCCCAGTTTTCAGGAATCTCCATTCCGCTTTCCATAGTGGTTGCACCAATTTGCAGTCCCACCAGCATTGTATGAGTGTACCTTTTTCCCCACATCCTCACCAATATTTATTGTTGCCTGAATTCTTGATGATTGTCATTCTGACAGTACTGAGATGAAATCTTAGAGTAGTTTTGATTTGAATTTCTCTAATTACCTGGGATGTTGAACTTTTTTTCATATATTTGGTGATCAGTTGCATTTCTTCCTCTGTGAAATATCTGTTCATTTCCTTTGCCCTTTTTGATTTGGTTATTGGTTTTTTGGTGTTTGTTATTATTGTTTCCTTTGCTGAGAAGAAGCTTTTTAATTTGAATCTATTCCATTGATTAATTCTTGATTTCACTTCTTGTGCTTTAGGATTCTTGTTAAGGAACTCAGATCCTAGGCTAATGTGTGAAGATTTGGGCCAATTTTTCCTTCAGTTAGGCGCAAAATCTCTGATTTAGTGTCTAAGTCTTTGATCCATTTTGAGTTGATTTTTGTGCAAATTGAGTGATAGTGGTTTGATTTCATTTTGCTACATATGTTTTTCCCTTTTTGCCAGCACAATTTGTTGAATAGGCTCTGTTTTTTCCACTGAAAGTTTTTGGCACCTTAGATTAGTATGAGATAACTATATTTAAGTGGGTTTGTGTCTGTGTCCTCAATTCTGTACCATTGGTCTACAAATCTATTTTGATGCCAATATTTTGCAGCTTTTTTTGTTGTTGTTGTTATTGTTTCTATAGCTCTGTAGTGTATTTTAAGGTCTGGTATTGTGATGCCTCCTGCTTCACTTTTCTTGTTAAGGATTGCTTTAGCTATTCTGAGTCTCTTATTTTTCCAAATAAATTTCACGTTTTCTTTTTCTTTTTCTATGAAGAATTCCATTAGGATTTTAATAGGAATTGTATTAATCTGCATAACACTTTTGGTAGTATGGCCATATGACAATATTAATTCTGCCTATCCAGGATCTTGGGATGTCTCTCCATCTTCTGAGGTTTTCTTCAATATCTTTCTTTAGTATTGTATATTTTAAATCAGAGGTTTTTCACCTCTTTTGTTAGATTGATTCCCAGGTATTTTGTTTAATTTTGAGGCTATGGTGAGTGGAGTAGTTTTTCTAATTTCTCTTTAAGAAGATTCATTGCTGATGTAAGGGAATGCATTTGATTTATGGGTGTTGATTTTATATCCTGCTACTTTGCTGAATTCATTTATTAAACCTAGACATTTTCTCGTGGAATTTTTTGGATCTTCTAGATATATAATCATATCATTAGCAAATATTGATAGTTTGAGTTCTTGTTTACCTATTTGTATTCCTTTAATTTCTTTTCTTCTAAGTGCTCTAACTAGAGTTTCAAGGATGATGTTGAATAAAAGTGGTGAAAAAGTAAACGCTTATCTTTCTCCAGTTTTCATCAATAATGCTTTCATTTTTTCCCATTTAGAATGATTCTGGCCTTGTGTTTAGCAGATATAGTTTTACAATGTTGAGGTGTGTTCCTACTGTCCCTATTTTCTGTAGTGTTTTGAACATGAAGTTGTGCTGTATTTTGTCAATTGCTTTTTTCTACATACATTGAGAGATCATATGATTCTTGTGTTTAATTCTATTAATAGGATGAATTATGTTTCTTGATTTCTGTGTGTTGAAGCAGCCTTACATCCCTGGGATGAATCCCATTATAATGACTTTTAAAAATATTTTATCCATTTTTCTAGATGAAAACAGTATTGAAACTCCATTTTATTTCTTTTCTCCATAGTGTGTGTTTGTGTGTGTGTGTGTCTGTGTGAGATCCACTTTCCTTTGTTCTTGCATTATTATGGAAAATGTATCTATTATGTAATATTAATTCTTTTGTATAATTTTTGAATACTCCATGGTATGATGTTTTATCCACTTGTTTATTAAATTAAGTTCATTTCTTAGAGTAGTTGTAGGCTTTTGTAGTGTAGTGGGTTCTCTAGATGAACAGAATGGAGAGGAAGTATAATTTTAAAAGGATATTTATTAGATTGTGTTACATGACCAGAAGCTGGATAGTCCACAGTGGTCATCTTCAGGCTTGAGAGCTATAGAAGTAGAAGATGTGTAGTCCAAGATACTTAAGCTTCAGAACCAAATGGTTTGATGGTGGTACCCTAGTCTGTGATCCAGTGATTTTGGACACCCCCTGGAAATATCCTGGCAGAATCTGCTTTGGAAGAGTGAAGAAGGGAAAGTCTGATATGTTCAGGTGATCACAGCAGCAGAGGAAAGCCATCCGAAAAGAATCCAGCTTGCTCTGATGCTGCTGCCTTGTTCTTCCAACTTTTATTCCATCCAAGCCATCATCCTATTTAGTTGACGTTGCCCACATCTAAGGAAATTCTCCACTTTGGTATCCCACATGGCAGTCACTCCTAGCCACACCCTGATAGAACCACTCAAAAGTTTCATTATCATCAGCATCTCTGAATCCAATCAAGGCGACAATTCAGGTGAACCATTACACATAGTATCATACACCCCTTGTATCCAACTTATAGTCTCCACTGTTTTCAACATCTGGCATTGGTGTAGGATGTTAATGATCCAGTTGAGTGTATTTGATGAAGAGTGGGAATGAAGCAACACATTATCATTAGTCCAAATCATACATGACCTTAGGTGTCCTCCTCTTTGTGATATCCTTGTGTGTGTCATGTATTCTACATGACAAGGTCATACAGAAGAGATTCACTGCTCTGAGAATTTGTGATTCTTCTTTTTATCACTTCTTACTTTTCAATATTTCCTCTCTACACATGCCCTAAGTCTCTGGCACCCATTGTCATGCTATTTCCTCCATAAGGTATGGAACTATGTCGACTTGGAGTCTTACTGCATTTGGCCATTTGAGACTGGCTTCTTTCACTTACCAGTCTGCATTGAAGGGTGCTGTATCTTTCCAGGCTGGAGAGCTCATTTTATGTGTGATATTCTTTGTGTAGTAACATTGTAGTTTTTCCATTCACTTCTTGAAAGGTGCCCCTGAGTTAATTGTAGAGTGCACAATATTGATTTTGTAAGCACATGAGTATCTTCCAAAGTATCTGTTCCCTTTCCATTCACATGAGCAGGGAAAGAGTTCTTGATGATTTATGTTTTCACTGTCTTTCTGTGCTGCCTGTGTGAGTTCTCTTCAGACCTTCTGCCCAGTTTTAAGTTGGTTGCTTGCTTTCTTACTAAGTTGTTGTTCATGTATGTTGAACACCAGTCCATTGTTATTATGTGTTCTAAAAACATTTTTCCAGTTTTTCTGCTTGTCTTCTTATTCTCTTAAGTTTATCTTTTGAAAAATGGAAACTTCAATTTGATAAAGTTCTGTTTACTAGTGTTTCACTCACAGATCATGTTTTTCATATTGCATATGAAGCTTTCATGCCAAGTCCATATTTGTTTGTAAGTACTTCTGTGTTATTTTTATGAAGTTCTAAATTTTGAATTTAGTTGGAGGATGTATAGGCAATATTTTGGTGCTAGGTAGAGAATCCACAGCCTCCTAAGTGCCTGCCAGGTGCTTTGCTAAAGCTGCAGCTCCAACTCTGTGTCATTTTTGTAAACTGAGTCTCCACTGAGAGCTGAATTTTTGACATTTGTGAAGGAACTATTCTCCATTTCTTTTCATGCTAATGTACAGGTGCTTTGCCAACACTTTTCTAGAAAGTATATTTTGCATTTCTCCTTGGCTTATTTGTTAAATACCAGTGGAGTATACTTCTACTGTGCAAAATACCACTGTCTTGATGATTGTAGCCTTTTAGTAGTTTCAACCTCAGATAATGTCCATTCTATGGAATTATTTTTCATTATTTTATTTTGTTATGGGTCTCTTATGACTGTTAATGAAACATAAAAGGTGTTTTATTTTTATTTTATTGAATCCATAACAAAATTGATAATAATTGATGATTACACTGAAGCTTCTCCAATATGAACATGAAATATCTCCACATATTTGCCTGGTCTTTTCTTCTCTCCTTAACAACTTGCACTTTTTGTCATACAGATTTTTTTTTCAGTTTTATATATGAATATTGCTTTCTTTCTTTCTTTGTGTGTATGTGTGCTATGTAACTGGTGTATGTTTGTGCTAATATTTTGTTTTCTGGTGCTGGGTGTTGGACTCAAGGGTACTCTATCATTAACCTACATTTTTAGTACATTTATTTATTTGTTTATTTATTTATTTAGAGACAGTCTTGTAAAACAGCCCATGCTGGCCACAAAGCTGGGATTCTCCTGGCTGTTGTCACTGTAGATAGTTCAACTAGTTCAGGGATCCCCGGCATTGCCTCTGTGCTCAGCTTGCTGCTGCCGTCAGTATAACAATTTTCCTATTTGTTAACCTTGTGCTTTACAACCCTGATATCATCTTGTTGATGTTCATGATTCTTTGATTTATTTCACATAGAGTAAAGGTTCATGTCTCTCTCTAGAGAAATTTGTGATTTTCTGAGCTTCAGTATATTTCTTCATTATTCTCGACTTTTTTCTTTACTATTGATATAACCATGATATTTATTATTTAGCTTTCTATTGTGATGGATGATGTTAATTAGTTTTTAAATTTTTAATCAACCTTGCATAGGTGTAATAATTCTCTCTTGGAATTGTTGTATGATCCTTTTTACTCATTTTGTATTTAGTTAAGTAATGTTTGTGGAGGTATTTTGCTTTTATAACCATGAGAGAAATTCATAGCTCCCTTATTTAATCGTGTTTATTTTGTTAGTATTGTAACATGTGCCTCAGAAGAAACTGGAGGTTGTTTTCTCTGCATCTTCATGGTAGAAAAGAAATGTAGAAAATTGGTGGTTATTCCTATTTGCCTTTTGGAAGCCTGTATGATGTATCAGAGCCTTATGTTTTTGTTTTTGTTTTTAAGCAGCAAAGAAGTGTTTATTGCAAGCTAGCTCAGTCCTCCATGTGCACACAGCAACTGGTGATGCTGGGAGTCCCTATGTTTTCTTTTGGATAGTAATCAGTTATTGAGTCAGTTTCTTCAGTAGGCATGGGCTCATCTGTTTTGTGTATTTGCACTTCTGTGTAAGTTATAAGAGATTGTTTCTCATAAGTACCACGCGCTAACCAATTGCGCCACTGGATTGATTCTGCAATTTGTATTTGGGGTAAAAATGGGAGTTCATAACCCAATTGAGTCAAATGTATGAAAGATGATATATCATGAGCTTTGTAATGTTTTGAACAACCAATTAAAAAAAATTTAAAATAAAAAAGGAGAGAGATTGTTTCTCTCAAAGTATTGGGCCAGTTCCTCTAAGTTATCTAATTTTATCGAGCACATGTTCATGATATTTTTGAAGTGCCCATGAATGGTAACAATGGCTCTTTTAATTCTAATGTGTAGTTTCTCTGTCCTCTGTTGTCTTCTTACTTTAATGTCATAGTATTTCTCATACCTTAGTCTTATTTACTTCCTTTGATGTGGTGGTAAGGATTGAACCCAGTGCTTCACTGGTGCTAGGCAAGCTCTTTACTGAGCCATAACCTCACCCTTGTGCACTGTTTCCTTATCCTCCTATCAGTTTATCAGTGATGCTGATCTCCATGAAGAATTTGGTTTTGCAGACTGCTGACTTCCTGATTGTGGTTTCATCAATACCCTTTATGTTATTTGCCTGTGCTTAATTTACACTTACCTTGGTTTTCATTCTCTGGTTTTCTTAAGTTGAGGTTTAATGATTGCTTTTTAGATAATGTTTTGGATACTGGAGATACCACTGACACAACATCTGTGCTGTTTCCCATGTTGGACTTTTACATTTCATTTTTTTCTAAACAAGGTCAAGTTTTCCCTTGCATCACCTCTTTCTCCTGAGTCTGTTTAGAGTCCTGTGTTGCATCTCCCATTTCCTGGAGGCTTTCCAGCTGCTTCTGATCTCATTTCTGCTTAGCTCCCCTGTTCTTTGGGCATACTTAGGAGTTCACTGGTGTTGCACACTTGCTGAGGTGAGGCTTATGGCTCAGAATGTGGCCTATTCTGGGGAGTGTTGCTGTGATCCTGAGAAGGCTGTGTGTTTTGCTGTTGTTGAATGGCCAGTGAAGCCCTGCTGTCTGCTGCTTTGCTGTGTGGTGTCAGACCCTACAGACTTGTGGTGATGTCTCAAAGTGTAACTGCAGAGTCTTCCTTGTTCTGGACAGTTTTGTATGTTTCTGCTTTGTTTCAGGTCCATGCACATTAATAATTCCAGACAATTATTTGTGAAGTTTAGCCTATGGCTGACACAGTGATACATACATGTAATCGCAGCCACTGAATAGTGTTACACAAGAGGATCCCAAGTTCAAAGCCATCCTCAACAACTTAGGTGCTGAGCTACTTAGAATTTTTTTCTCAAATTAGAAATAATATTTTAAAATTGCTCATTTGTTAAGTACCCCTGTTTTCAATCATTGGTATAAAATATAAACAAACAAATACATAAATATAAACTTTAACCCAGGAATTCTGGAGTCTGGTCTCCCTCTGAAGCTTCATTTTAATCAGATTTTAGTTGATGGTTGAGAGAGTAAACAATGATTTGCTATACTTTTCTAATGCAGGCTGTTTGTTTACTTAATTTCTTTTAAGGAATTTCTGCTTATTTTTCAAAATGATCACTTCTGAAATAGAAGAGGGAGAGTTTGTTTTATACATTAATATAGTTCCATAATGATTTTAGTATTAATTGGCCAAACTTACATCAGATCTGCTGTGTGCACTCTGGAGACAGTGACCATGCTCTCACATTGGGATGTCAGGCCTCTGTCCTGTACCCTAGAGGGTCAGTCTGAAGGGCTAGAGAAGGTCACACTTTGCTTGCTGCTCTTCTGAAGGGCTAGAGAAGGTCACACTTTGCTTCCTCCATTCTTCCTTGTGACTGCTTTATGGAGCTGTTGGGATCCTTTCAGGGCATTTGGCCATGATTAAATTCTTGTTCTGATGGTTCTTCTTGTGTTTCCACTTTTCTCTGGAGGTATGTGTGGAGCAGCTCTCTCTCCCTGGAACCACTTCAATCTTGGGTGTAAATGACTTTGTTTCTTTGAAGATCAATAGGCTATATTTGTGTTAGGTTATTTTGGGGTTGTATTACCTTCTAGCTTATGACAGAATCAGAATATTTCCAGGCTTTCTGTTCTGTTTTATTTCATTGCAGTACTGTGATATTTCCAGACTCCCTGTTGTATCATTGTGGTATGCATGCTTATCCTTCTATTTACTGCATATTATTTTTACAAAATTGTTTATCTTATTGTTCAAAAAAACTAAATTTTCACTGGTGCAGGGGTGCCTGCCTGTAATCCCAGCAGCTGGGGAGGCTCAAGGAGGAGAATCATTAATTTAGATGCTAACCGCCGCCACCTACTAGGCCCTGAACAAGTTAGTGAGTACTGCCTTAAAATGAAAAGTATGCTGAGCATGTATCTCAGTGGTTAAGTGCCATGGGTTCAATCTCTGCTTATCTTTTTTTCTTTTATTTTGCCCTAGCAAAATAAATAAATAAATAAATAAATAGTTTCATCCTTTTGTAAGCATCTTAAAAGTGTTTGAGTCTTTCACATGTGAATGTATAATAAATGGATTTTTTTCTTCAGAATAGTGGTATGTCATGCCTTTTGCCAACTAGATTCCAGTTTGCCTGGACCACCATTGTGATCTGTATCCAAGACACCTGGTGTCTGTGATCTTTTCATGCTTTGAAGGCCAGCACATTGAAAGCTTCCTCTGGGTCTCTTGCTCACCTCTGCTGATACTATGCTGCTCAGGAGGTCACCTGTTGTAAGTCTTTGAGTATGGTTGTGTATCAGTGGCAGGGGCACATTCTGGTAGATAATCTTTTTGGCTTTTCTGTCATTGTGCACTCATCACAGCATTCTCACAGATGTACATGGAGTGACCTGTTTCACACCCAAACTGTGTTAGATAGATGATGATTCTGGTTTGCAACCCTGCTGCTTTACCACAATCTGGAAATGCTTTTACCTTAGGTTTGTTTGCACCAGCATCATTACAGGCATGAGTAAACTGTTTCACAACAAACATCCATTTTACATGTATCCATCCTTGCTCAAAGAGTTTTGTTCAGAACGTGGCTGTGAGGTACATGAATGTTCCTATGGTAGTGAACTGACTGCTGTTCATAAGAGTTTTTCAACTGTTGGACATACATTGTTGCTATGAGATTTAGAATAGTAGTTCCTGTTGTTTATTAAGAAGACCGTTTTGAGTCTCATAAAACTTTATAAGGTTGTTGTTGGGACAAGGTGACATCTTTGTTCCATTGAGGTATTTATAAGACACCTGCGATCTTTCCATTACACAATTCTGCTTTGAAAGTGACCACAAGAAATTATCAAATTTTTGTGTTTATTAATTATTGTACTTGTTTACTAGTTGACTAAAGTCTTTATCTGGATAAAGCACCTTCAAACTTCCTGTTGCTCTCTTGCTGTAATCACATAGATGAGCTCAATCCCCAGTTCACAAATTCCGACAACCTGTTTGAAAGTTTGTCTTCATGTTGTCTATGAGAGAAGTTTCTTTGTGACCCATACCTAGAAGTTGTGAGTGGGGCTGATTCTAGGAATTTCTTTTTAGATAGAACAATGGACTTTCAGAGAGTTTCAAGAGATGAGTAAATACCATGTTGTCTATGTTAACTGTGTAGGTGCAGTGAAACACTGTGGTTGGATAATTTGCTCTCACATGCTGTTTTCCATGACTCTAGCAATTTTCTAGTAAGTTGTCTTTCTTTTCTAAGTGTAAGTGCTATTAGGAGTGCTAATATAAGTTCTGTATTTCACAGAACATTTTTAGGATGTGTAATAGAGGTTCAACCAACCCAGAAGTGAGGGGTGACCCAGGAGCCCACCTTACTTACTGTGAACTTACCAAAGGAAGGGTATAAAACACTTTCTTTTTGCCTTCCTAGTGGCCCAGTTCAAGTGGTGGAATGTCTGAGAAGAATTGAGTGCCACAAAGATTTGATGAACCAAATTATAGAATTAATCAGGAGGTCAGAGAATCATCTGAATAGCATGCATGTTAAGTATAGATTTATCAAGCTGTCAGTCTATTCTGGACTACAATACACATTTGTGACATTTTTAAGATCTCAGTGACCTCTGAGGATGTGGCTGTGAACTTCACCGTGGAAGAGTGGGATTTGCTGGATCTATCTCAGAAGAACCTTTACATAGACGTGATGCTGGAAGTCTTCAGAAACCTGGCATTTATAGGTAATATTGATGATTCTTTTATTAATCAACTAGAGAACTCATGAAGATTTTGGTCATTTATGTAGAATTTGAAAAGGCAATCAGTTGGTGAATTATTTAGCATAAAGAGCACGTAAAGGCATTACTAGCTCCTCAAAATTTATAAAAGATTTTTCTGGTTTGTCATTTTAGAAAACAGATGGAATGACAAGGACATTGAAGATCAGATCAAAAATTCTGGAAACAATCTAAGGTAATTATACTCACAAGTAAAATCCTGGAGGGAATCTGAGAATATCATATAAATTTTAAAACAAACCAACCAAAGATATATGCACAAGTTGAAATGTACATATTTTCTTAAATTTTTTACCAAAAATATTTACATCACTGTAAAAGATGTTCAGTGTTTTCAAAGTTGTTCACATGCAAAAAGTGGTATGAAATTGTGTATGTGAATAACACTCTTTGGATATTAGCCATAAGGAAGCTATGTTGAAAAAGATTACTTTATTTCAATTTCCTTAGATTTAGGCACTTTGTACAAGTCAGAAAACCTAGTCTTTTCCTGATGTTAGTAGTATTGATAGCTTATTCTATCCTTTACCTGATGTTAGTAGTAATGTCAGTCTAAAACCTCTAAATCAATAGAAAATCATGCATGAAATAAGCACTGATACTGTGAGTATCGTTCTTCAAAGAAGTTATATCTTGAAATTAAAAGGCAAAGAAGATAGTTTGAGGAAACTTTCAATGAGATTCCAATTTTCAACTGGACATAGAAATAGTTTAATAGAGTAAGTCCCAATGACTGCATCATGTGTGCAAAAGACTTCATATGTCCTTCATTCCTTTATAGGAAGACCAATTCTCACTCTGGAGTCAAATTCTACAAGCATGAGGAATGTGAAGAGAAGCCATGTGAATTTAAACAGTACAGGCAATCTCTGGTTTCTCTTGAAAGTGTTCAGAGACAAATGTTAATACAATCTGCAGATGAACCTTATGAAAGTACAGTATGTGGGAAAATCATCAGTTGTCCCAGGGACATTCAAAGACATGAAAAAACTCATGGATGGCAGCCCCATGAAGGTCAACAATGTTGTGAAGCCTTTTCTTCTCTCCCAGCTGTTCAAAGACACATGAGAACACACAGTGGAGGCAAATTTTTTAAATGTGAGGTATCTGGGAAAGCCTTTCCTTTCCCATATTTTTTGAGGAGACATGAAGAAACTCATTCTGGAAAGAAATTCTATGAATATAAACAAGATGATCAAACCTTCATTACACTCACAAGTCTTCCAACTCACACGATAAGGCACAGTGGGAATACACATTTTAAATGCAAGGTATGTGGGAAACAATTTGCTCATCCCTGTTTATTCAGAATACACCAGAGAACACATACTGGAGAGAAGCCTTATGAATGTAAGCAGTGTGTAAAAGCCTTTGCTACATCCAGTGATCTTTACAGACATGGAAGAACTCACACTGGAGAGAAGCCCTATGCATGTAATCACTGTGGCAAATTCTTCACACAGTCCTCTCATCTTCTAAACCATAAAAGAAAACATAATGGAGATAAGCCCTATGAATGTAAGCAGTGTGGAAAAGCCTTTGCTACATCCAGTGATCTTTACAAACACGGAAGAACTCACACTGGAGAGAAGCCCTATGAATGTAATCAGTGTGGCAAAGGCTTCACTCGGTCCTCTCATCTTCTAAACCATAAAAGAACACATACTGGAGAGAAGCCCTATGAATGTAAGCAGTGTGGAAAAGCCTTTGCTAGATCCTGTGATCTTTACAGACATGTAAGAATTCACACTGAAGAGAAGCCCTATGAATGTAATCAGTGTGGCAAAGGCTTCACTCGGTCCTCTCATCTTCTAAACCATAAAAGAACACATACTGGAGAGAAGCCCTATGAATGTAAGCAGTGTGGAAAAGCCTTTGCTAGATCCTGTGATCTTTACAGACATGTAAGAATTCACACTGAAGAGAAGCCCTATGAATGTAATCAGTGTGGCAAAGGCTTCACTCGGTCCTCTCATCTTCTAAACCATAAAAGAACACATACTGGAGAGAAGCCCTATGAATGCAAACAATGTGGAAAAGCCTTTGCTAGATCCTGTCAATTTCAAGTACATGTAAGAACTCATACAAGAGAGAATCTCCATGAATGTAAGCAGTGTGGCAAAGCCTTCACTCAGTTCTCTTACCTTCAGAAACATAGAAGAACACATACTGGAGAGAAGCCTTATGAATGTAAGCAGTGTGGAAAAGCCTTTGCTACATCCAGTGATCTTAACAGACACGGAAGAACTCACACTGGAGAGAAGCCCTATGCATGTAATCAGTGTGGCAAATCCTTCACTCAGTCCTCTCATCTTCTAAACCATAAAAGAACACATAATGGAGATAAGCCCTATGAATGTAAGCAGTGTGGAAAAGCCTTTGCTAGATCCTGTGATCTTTACAGACACGGAAGAATTCACACTGGAGAGAAGCCCTATGCATGTAATCAGTGTGGCAAAGTCTACACTAAGTCCTCTAGTCTTCTAAACCATAAAAGAACACATACTGGAGAGAAGTCCTATGAATACAAACAATGTGGAAAAGCCTTTTCTAGATCCTGTCAATTTCAAGTACATGTAAGAACTCATACAAGATAATCTCCATGAATGTAAGCAGTGTGGCAAAGCCTTCACTCAGTTCTCTGACCTTCAGAAACATAGAAGAACGCATACTGGAGAGAAGCCCTATGAATGTGAGCAGTGTGGAAAAGCCTTCACTCAGTCCTCTTACCTTCAAAATCATTTAAGAACACATACTGGAGAGAGGCCCTAAATGTGAGCAGTGTGGAAAAGCCTTCACTCAGTAGTCTCACCTTCAAACACATAAAAGAACTCATACTGGATAGAGGCCATATGAATGTAAACAGTGTGGCAAAGCCTTCACTCGGTCCTTTTACCTTCAAAATCATTTAAGAACACATACTGGAGAGAAGCCCTATGAATGTCAACAATGTGGTAAAGTCTTTGCTACATCCTCTAACCTTCACCAACATGAAAAATTGCATACTGGAGAGAAGCTGTATAAATATCAAAAATGTGAAATGGCCTTTGCTACATCACCTCAACTTTACACACATTGAAGAACACATAGTGTAGAGAGATTTTGCTCATGAAAACAATTGGCAAATTCTACTGTTACTACTGTTTTACTCATAAATATGTAGACAATTTACTTGAGAAAAATCCTTTGACTATTAAATGTGGTTAAATCAGTCAAAACCAAGTATTGGATTTAAAAAAGTATATATATTGCAAAGGCCATGAGTGACAGTTCCTTCTCTGGGAGCTCTCAGTAATTAATGTGAATTAATGACAAATTATTGTAGTATCGTGATTTTACATAGAATGTTTTTACTTGCTAATAACTTAGTTATTGCAACATCCTGATACATGAGGTTATCAATCTAATCTGTTCTTTTTATGTTGGTTTGAAATGATAGTTAAAGAATAATTTACTGTTCTCAATATTGTTTTTTTACCAATTTTTTAAAAAATATTTATTTATTTATTTTTTAGTTTTTGGCGGACACAACATCTTTGTTTGTATGTGGTGCTGAGGGTCAAACCCGGGCCGCACGCATGCCAGGCGAGCGCGCTACCACTTGAGCCACATCCCCAGCCCCATTTTTTACCATTTTTTAAAGTTCATGCCATAATTAAATATCTATTGCTCAATAAATACTCAGGATTCTACTTAACTAAACAAAAAAAATACATTTGTCCATCCAAGTTTAAAATAACTGAAGTTCATTTAAAAGTTTTTGTTTTTATATTAGGTAAAGATACATATATATAAACATTGCAGACATTTTTGAGTGCATAATTTTGTGCTCTTAAGAGCACTCACATTCATGTACAACAATCACCACCATGCATTGTCTGTCCAAACTAAACCTTATGAAAATTTTTCTTCTTTTCCCGTAGTCCCAGGCAACGACCTCTCCAATTCTTGTCTCTGTTGACATTTGTGGCTAATTAATGACTGGTTTCTTTCACAAAGTATCTCTTCAGTGTTCATCATTATTGTAATCTGTCTGTATTTCCATTTTTGTAACCCCAGATAGTTTATCATTGGATATATGTATCACATTTTGTTTGTCATTCATCTGATAAACAGAGTGGAAGTAGCACTCAGATAGCTGTTTTAGCATTTTTTTGTTTCTTTGTGTGCACACCAGTGGTGGAAATGCTGAATCATTTATTAATTCAGGGATAATTTTTTTGAGGAATCAGTGTATTTTTCCACAGTGACCTCATTGTTTGAAATTGCCACAAAATCTTGCAAAGCTTTAAGTTATAAAACTCCTTGTCCAAATACATTTTCTGATTAATTTTTGAATCACAGTTTTTCTAGTGGATGTGAAATGACTTCTAATTGTGGGTTTGATCTTCATTTCCCTGATGATACAGAGCATGTTGTAATGTTTCTGTTATCCACTTAGATATTCTCCTTGTAGAAATTGAGACTTCAAGTTCTTTGCTCATTTTCTGGTTGCCTTTTTGATTCAGCTGTAGGTCTCCTTCATATTTGCATATTATTTCTAATCATATGTATGATTGTGAAAATATTTCTCCTGCTTTACACGTACTGCCTCTTCTCTTTCTTTGTAGTGTTTATTGATGCAAAAAAAGGTTTTAATTTTGATAATGTCCAACTGATATTTTGCATGTTATTTTTATTTTGGTGTCATATCAGGAAGTCACTGCCTAGTACACTGTCAAATACAGTATTAGAAAAATTTCTCTTTTACTCTTTGATAGATAATGCTTCTCTTCTACCTCAGTTCTCACACTCTGCCTACCTTCCATGACTCAGAACTTGGAACCTGGCTCCTGGCCACATCACACTGCTTGTTGCTCACCCTCATCCTAGTCTCTCATGTGCTCTCCCTCCTCATTGCAAATGACATGTGGACTCCATCCTGCTAATTATTAATATTAGTTTTCTTTCAGATGTTTTAGGATCTTGGACCCAAGAAGTATTTCTAATGAAAATACTTTCAATAGAACATTTCTCATTTATTGCTGATGTTTTTATGCTATTCTCATATAATAGCAAAGATATTTGATTTCTGAGAATTTTTTTCTTTTACAGTGTAGAATCTATTATTATTTTTATACATATTTCTATGATTGTCTGAAAGCATCCATTAGTTGTCGTTTATTATTTCTCTCTTTTCTGTTTTCTTTTATTTATTTGTTATTATGTGGTGCTGAGGATTGAACCCAGGGCCTCACACGTGCTAGGCGAGTGCTGTACCACTGAGCCCCAGCCTCAGCCCCTCTTTTCTATTTTTTCTTAACGTCAATTATCTCATGCTGTTGCTTCTGGCTCATCTTCCTTTTGTTAGATTTATCCAGTTTGACCTATAAAATTCTATTTCATATTTTTGCCAATTATTGTCATTAATTTTCCAA